>NC_077230.1:233078928-233302662 GCF_027887165.1 Monodelphis domestica
ACAGTGGATCTTAGGCTGTGCTGAAGATGAAGGAATTTGCCTAAATGAGATTAGTGTCTTCTTATCTTAGAGAGGCCCTGATGTGCAAAAGGGGGCAGCTAGGTGGCTCAATGGATAGAGTGCCAGGATTGAATTCAGGAAGACTCATTTTCATGAGTCCAAATCTGGCCTCAGACACTTACTGTGACCCTAGGAGTTTCACTTAACCTTGTTTGCCTCAGTTTCCTTATCTGTAAAATGCACTGGGGAAGGAAATTACAATTCACTCCAGGATCTTTGAGTCAGACATGATTAAAAATGACCAAACAATATCAAAGGTTCAATGGATAGTACTAGGAATCAAGAGACTCACGTTCAGAGTATTTCATTTAGTTTAATGGAACTGTTATACATGTCCAGCCTAACTCACAGGGCTATTGTGAAGATAAAATGAGACCATACAAATATAATGAATATATTTGTGTTTTTTTAGTCAGTTGGGAAGTCTGAGAAGACCTGAGTTTGGTAATTAGTAACTTCAGAAACTAGTAAATTTCTCTGAGCCTCAGTTTCCTTCCCAGCAAAATGGGGAGAACAATACTTACACTATCTATCTCATACTGTTATTATGATGAGAGTGATTTGTAAACTGTTAAAATTAAATAAAAGTGAACTATGACCAGATCCTTGACTTCTGGCACCTGTGGTCAGAGGAGGTAGATGTCATTCCAAGGCAGGTGGAGGAGTGTGGAGTTGAGGTTGTTTTTCCAAGGAGAAGAGAAAGTTAAAGAATGAGAGGAGAAGACTTAAAAGAATAGAATGTAAGGTGTAAGGAACCTCAGATCATCTAATTCAAGGGTTCTTAGTCTTTTTTGTGCCATGGACTCCTGTGGCAAGCTCTTCTCAGAATGTTTTTAAATCTATGAAATACACTGGATTGATTACAAGGCAAACCAATTACAATGAAGTAAACATAAATTTTTTTCTCTTCCAATCTAAGAATTTAAGAATCCTTGATCTGATCCAACTCTTTTAACTTTACAGACCAGTAAACCGAGGAGGTTCAGGAAGGTTACTCAAGCAACCAGATAATGATCTTCAAAATTGCCATAGTGGATTTCTAAGGTGAGGTAAAGAACAAGTTGTTTTCTTCATCACAGAGGTCAAAACAAAAAGGAATGGTGCTTGGACTGCAGCAACAGACTTTGGCAAGACATGCTGTTGTTCAGTCATGTCCGATTCTTTGTGACCCCTTAGGGTTTTCTTGGCAAAGATACTAGAGTGGCAGCTAGTAAGTGTCTGAAGCCAGATTTGAACTCAGAAACATGAATCTTCCTGAGTCCAGGCTTGGCACTCTATCAGTTGTGCTCTTTACATTGCAAGGAAAATTGATTGAACTAGACTAAGCAAAGGACATTCTCAGGAATATTTGAGAGTATGATAGACACTCTTTGGAACTAGAGAGTTTAGGAAATGAGCTGCCCAAATTAAGGGACCAGACTTCTTTTTTTAAATTTCATTTTTATTATCTTGCAAAACACACTTCCATTGGTCATTGCTGTAAGACAATACTCATACAAAACCAAAACTCCAAAATAAAACCATAAATACACTGATGTGAAAGATGTGCTTTGATTCACATCCATTTGACTCCAACAGTTCTTTCTCTGGAGGTTGATAACATTCCCCATTATAAGTCTTTCAGGATTGTCTCAGATCATTGCATTATTAAGAAAAGCCAAGTTTTCACAATTGATCATTGTACAATATTACTGTTACTGTGTATGACGTTCTCCCAGATCTGCTTATTTCACTCTGCATCAATTCTTGTAGATCTTTCCAGCTTTTTCTGAAATCATCTTATTTGCCATTTCTTATAGCACAGTAGTATTCTATCCCCAACACATACACAATTTATTCAGCCATTCTCCAAATGAGAGACATCCCCTCAATTCCAATTCTTTGTGGCTTGACTTTTTACAAGGCTATTCTAGTCTAGGGGTCTGTGTATATATGATAGCCCCATCCCTCCCCTCCATGAGCTAATTTCATCAACTCATTAAAAAAAGAATACTTGGTCTAAATAATTATATGACTTAACCAACTTGTTATATAACCAAATTCAATATTCAATTCACCTATTAAAGTTGGACTGGCAACAAGATGTCTTATAATATGTTTACAACCACACATTATTCCTTTCATGATCTAACAACAGAGATAACTTGTTTTTTAATCTTGTGACTATCAATATTGAACAAGGTATATATAAGAAAGGAAGTGAGAAACATAGAGTAGAAGTGTCTCCAGGAATGTTTCTTATTAGAGGGATGTCCCTCAATTGGGGAATGACAGAACAAATTGTGGTACATGATAGTGACAGAATGTTATTGTGCTGTAAGGAATGATGATCAGGATGATTTCAGAAAGAACTGAGAAGGCCGACATGAACAGATGCAGAATGAAGTGAGGAGAACCAATAACAACAATACTGTAAAATGTTCAACTGTGAAAAACTTAGCTACTTGCAGCAATACAATCATCCAGGACAGTTCTGAGGGACTTAGGACAAAGCATGCTCTCCACTTCCAGAGAAAGAACTGTGGGAGTCAAATGCAGATCAAAGAATACTATTTTTCCATTGTTTATTTAGGTTTATGTTTTGGGGTTCTGGTTTCTTAAGATTACTCACAAAAATGAACAATATGGGGGAAAAAGAATAGGTCTTGCCCTCTACTCTAAACTACAGTGATTCTTCTCTGCTATGTAATTTAAAACCATAGAATCATGAGATGTTAGATGGAGTTAGAAGGACCCCAAGGAGGTGATCTAATCAAACTCACTCATTTTGCCATAGTTGTAAACTCAGACTTATAGAATCTTGGGGTTTGAAGAGAAACTTGGAGTCATCCAGTCCAAACTTGAGACAAATGCATGAATCGATGTACAACCCAACAAGTGGTCTAGGCTACTGGACCATTCTCTCATGATGGGGAGCCCCTCTCCCCCAAAGCAGCCTATTTTATTTTCAAACAGCTCTAATTTTTCTAACATTCTTTTTATTCAGCTGAAATCTGCTTGCAGTATTGGGTCTAGTTCTGTTTTTTTGGGAGCCAAGAATAGCTATCAATCCTTTCCCTACTTAACAACCCTTGAAATACTTAAAGATAGTTATAGTATCAAGTGGGACAGTGGATAGAGCACTGGGCTCTGAATCAGGTAGACTCATGTTCATGAGTTCAAATCCAGCTTCAGGTACTACTAGTTGTATGATCTGGGACAAGTCACTTAATCCTGTTTGTTTCAGTTTTTTCATCTGTAAAATGAACTAGAAAAGGAAATGGCAACCCACTCCAGTATCTTTGCCAAGAAAATCCCAAATGGAGTCATAAAGAGTTGGATGTGATGAAACAACAATAAACAACCTTGGTTTCTTTTACAATTTCTCAAATAGAATATGTCTTCCAGTACCCTCACCACTCAGATGCTTCAGCTTTTCAATGTTTTTCCTAAAATGTGGTACCCCAAACTGAAGTCAATGATTCAGATGGACAATAGTCTGGTAGATCAGCATAAAATACCACCTTACTTATCTGAACTAGATGGTTTCTAGGGTTCCTTTTTATTATGAGCATTTTTGTTTTATCAGTTGGCCTACAAACAGAGGACAGTCAAATATTTGCACAGTGTGAGTTTCTAGGTGGGAAAGGGCCAACAGTAACCTCAAACATTCTTCCTAGTGCACTAGAACTATCTGAATTAGATCTGCTGCTCTGTGGAGGTCCTCTCCATGTTATCTCACATCTGTTCCCTATGTTCCATTCACATGGTTACCACTCTAAGTCTGGCCTTCATTGCTTTTGTTGTAAGAGTTCCCTAATTAGTCTCCTTGACTTCAGTCTTTCTTTAATCAATCCACTATATAGCTGCCACTATAAGGCTGATCCTGTCACTTCTCCATATTTTCTCATTTCCTTAGAGGGTAAAATTCAAATGTAGGATTTAAAGCCCTTCATAATCTGGCTCCAATTCAGATGGTATTTTGCATTACTCACCTTCATGCAATCTACTCCTAAACTTGACTTCCCATCTTCTATCTCTATATGTTCACATAATCTACCCTCCATATTGAAAATATATTCTCAGTCACACACCTGTTGAAACCCATCTTTTCTTTCAAGGTCTAAGTCTGACTCCTAGATCCTAGCAGATTGTTTGTCTTTGTTTTCCTTCTGAGGGTGGCACTTTTATCACCAAGAAACTGAACGGGGTGGAGGGGCTGTTATGCCTTCTAGGCTTGGCAGGAGCTCTGATTTTTTTTTTTTTTTTGAGAAAAAGGGTACGGGGAAATACCTCTATAATCATTTCTGATCCTTCAATACAATCACAATCTGAAGTCATTACTTCTTTCTCCTCATTGCAGATCTCTTGAACCAACTTTCTTTTTTTTCCCAACACTTGCCTTCTGTCTTAGAATCAATACTAAATATCAGTTCCAAGGTAGAAGAACACTAAGGGTTGGACAATGGGGGTTAAATGACTTGCCCAGGGTCACATAGCTAGGAAGTGTCTGAGGCCAAATTTGAACCCACCCATCTCTAGGCCTGGCTCTCAATCAACTGAACCAACTCACTGCTCCTGCTTGTATATAATTGACAAGGCTACAGCCATGTGCCTGTATGCCAACCTGGAAAAATTTGTCTTCAAACTCCAGGAAGTAGAATTCCTAGATTATATCCGGAGATTGTTTCATTCTTTGAATTTGAATCCCTAGCATTTAACAGGGTGCCTGGCACAAAATAGATGCTTAATAAATATTTGTTGATTCATCTGTTGATTCACTTTCTCTTTAGCCTTCAGCTGGATCCTCAGGAGATGGATATCATTCTTCAAGGGTACATTCTAATCACCACCAAAGACCTCCAGAGGATCCTGGGATTGCCACAACATCTGGCTACAGAGATTCATGCTGTAGTTCTCTACCACGTGGTGGCCTTGGAAAGTCTAGGGCAGAAAAAGTCAAAGTTTTTAGTGGGTCCAAAGACTCAACACTCAGCCTCCCATAGAGCTTCCCCACTATTTAGGTAACTGGATTCCAATTTTTCATTCCCTTGAGAAGTCACCACCTTTAGCAAGCAGCCTTATGGACCAGAATGGCACTGCATCCAGTGGGCTGTCTCCATGCACCCACTTTCATCAGGAAGTAAACCCTGCTGAGTGTGCTTACTCACTCTGCACCTTCTGAATGTGCCCTTTATCTATCTATATCTAGATGTAGAGATAAAAACACAGATACTTATGTACATACACATGTATGTAACTATGCATTATGTCTAACACATGGATATCCACAAAATTTAGACAGGAATTTGCTGCATTCCCTCATGTTGTACTTATACCTCTTAAAAGACACCTGGGCAACCTTGTATTGCTGTTAGGGCTGAATCCATTTTATTGACTATAGGCACCTTACACGAGGACTGGATCCTTTTTGAAAATTTATTTTTTAAATTTAATCAATTTTGAACATTATTCCCTGGTTACAAAAATTATTTTCTAGTCCTCCCTCCCCTCCCCTCCCATAGCCAATGCACAATTCCACTGGGTATTATATGTGTCCTTGACCAGAATCCATTTCCATGTTGTTGGTGTTTGCACTAGGATGATCATGATCACTTAGAGTCTACATCCCCAATCATATCCCCTCGACCGATGTAATCAAGCAGTTGTTTTTCTTCTGGGTTTCTACTCCCACATGTTTTCCTCTGAATGTGGATAGTGTTTTTTCTCATACATCCCTCCGGGTGGTTCAGGATCACTGCATTGCCACTAATGGAGAAGTTCATTACATTCGATTGTACCACAGTGTACCAGTCTCTGTGTACAATGTTTTTCTGTTTCTGCTCCTCTCACTCTGCATCAATTCCTGGAGGTTGTTCCAGTTCACATGAAATTCCTCCACTTTATTATTCCTTTGAGCACAATAGTATTCTATCACCAACATATACCACAATTTGTTCAGCCATTCCCCAATCGAAGAGCATCCCCTTGTTTTCCAATTTTTTGCCACCACGAAGAGCGTAGCTATGAATATTCTTGTACATGGATTTTTACAAGGCCTGGATCTTATCTTTCATTGAAATAATAGCAAAAAATACAATGATACTAATTCAGCACAACTGAGATTTACTAGGCGATCCAGTGGATAGACTACTAGACTTGGAGTCAAGAAGATCTGAGTTCATCTATTACCTCAGTTATTGATTTAGCTATGTGACTATATGACTATGTGACTGGGCAAGTCACTTAACTCTGTTGGTCTCAGCTTCCTCATCTACATTTATCTCATCCAGGTATTATAAGACTCAAATGAATTTTAACAAACATAAAGAGTTTTTCAAATCTTAAAGTGCTATATAAATGCTATTATTATTATCATTATTGACATCATCATCATTATTACAAAGCATCCTCCTCACAAGAATCTCAAGAGTTACCCATATTAGTCCCTTTTTTTAACATGGGGAAACTAGATTAAGTTGAATGACTTTGCTAGAAGTCACACAAACACTAAATTTCAGAGCCTCAGTAGCAAGTCCACAAATAGAGTGCCCTGTTCAATAAATGTCCCTCACTGATCCTTGGGCAAAACAGGTATTTGATAAATATTTATTAAATGAATAAAGCCACACTAAAATTAAGCACCTGACGTTAAGTAATCTAAAACATCAGGTCATTCAAAAGTCAACTGTGCTTCATTTTTTAAAATTTAATTTAATTAAAAAATTTTTCCATGGTTACATGATTCTTGTCTCCTTCCCCTCTTCCCTCCCTCCTCTGGGAGTTGACAACAGTTCCACTGGGTTATACATGTATATATACTCACAACCTATTTCCACATTATTCATTTTAGCCCAAATCATATACCCAAATAAACAAGTGATAAATCGTATGTTTCCTCCAGAGTTTCTATCTCCAACAGTTCTTTCTCTAGCTGTGGATAGTGTTCTTTCTCATAAGTCCCCAGAATTGTCCTGGATCATCGAATTATGCTTAATTTTGGAGTACGTTTATATCGTTACTTTCCTGATTCTGTTTTCCTTGGGCTGATCTTCAAATCACCTGATGCTCTCTAAACCCATGGTGGCTGTCAGGGTGGGGATGAGGGGAAGATGAAGCAGTCATGGGAATGGTGGAAGCTAGAGAAGGTGAGAAACCAGACCAGAAGTTTGAAATTTCCAGCACAGAAAATATACAAAGTAGATCATCAGAAGCAGACAGCTTACTTCTAAAGGAGACAGAAGGCAGGATCTGAGCCTTCTATTTACTCCCAATACATACTTTCCCAGGCCAGATTAGGGACAATGAGGATGTTTACAGAGGCCTTGTGTCAGCTTTTGTTGGGCTGGCCCTAGGCAGAATCCTGAAGCAGGGAAAGTTTGCTTGCTTTCTCTCCCTGTCCTTTCCCTCTTTCCAAATGCCTTCAAGCTTTCTCCCCCTCCCCTCAGCATTGGGAACGCTCACATCCTTCACTTATACTAAGGAGAAAATGACAGTTTCAAGGGCTATTTTCCTTCTAAGAGTCACTTAAACTTTCAGCTAAACTGAGGCACCAGGCTGTTGTCACTCAACAGACTACCTTTCTAGAAAGATACAGGGAGCTCTTCTAGCTCTAACTCCATGGTTCTATGATTCTAGTACCTATAGAGCCAGAGGGATATCAGCACCCAGCCCCCCACCTTACAGCAGGAAAATGTCTGTGTGTATGTGTACGATTCCCCCATTCACATATTTACAACATATATAATTTGTAGATATGCGCATGCTTGTTCATACAATATTATGCCTGTATTAGAGTATATATATTTGTGGATTTCTGTCTTTTTGTGTTTCCATTGGATTTATATTCATGTCTGTACACAAACATCTTTTTTCTTTAAAAGGTAGTTGCTACAGGGTATCTTGCCAGGTGGTTCAGTGGATTAGTGGACTGAACCTGCAGTCAGTAAGACTCAAGTTCAAATCCAGACACTTACTAGTTATGTGAACCTGGACAAATCATTTCATCCTGTCTGCCTCAGCAACAAAAAAAGAGTGATTGCTATGTTTATTTTAAACACCATATTCATTTCTTTACATATCTCTCTTACCCCCCCCCCCCAAAAGCCATTCCTTATAACAAAGCATTAAAAAAGGGGGGGAAAAAGCAGTTCAACAGAATCAATGAACACAGCTAATTTTGTCTGTATAACCAATAATCTACATCCATAGCCTCCCACCTCTGCAAAGAAGGGAAGGAATGCATAAATCAATTCTAAGGTAAGGGTATATACCCTTACCTTCTGTCTTAGAATTGATTCTAGGTATTGGTTCCAAGGCAGAAGAGCAGTAAGGACTACTCAATTGGGGTTAAGTGACTTGCCCAGGGTCTACATATTATCCGAGGCCAGATTTGAACGTAGGACCTTCCAACTCAAGACATGGCTCTCTAACCACTGAGAAAACTAGCTCCCCCACATATATATTTCTTAAGATGAGAATCTTACATCTGGAAAGGACCAAAGAGATCATCTAGTTCAATGATGGTGAAACTAAATTTAGAGACCTCATGCCATGCCCTACCCCCAGACTTCATGCATTGCTCTGACACCCCCACCCCAGAGCAACTCCACACTCTCCCTCCCTTACCCTAGGCAAGGGAGGGAAAAGGGAGGGGAGTGGCCTGAGCACTCTATTCAGAGGAGGGAGTAAGGGCAGAGAGGTGGGGAGGTGCAGTGGAGAGCAGCTTCTCTCAAGTCCCTCTGTCTTTCTAGGAACTAACTCTGCTGGGGATGGTATACGTGCTCATGGAAAGATCTCTGTGTGCCATCTTTGTACATGTGCCATAGGTTCACCATCAGGGATCTAGTTCAACCCTTTCATTTTACTGATGAAGAAACTGAAACCCAAAGAGAAATAACTTGCCTAAAGAACAGCTATTTAGCTAAAGAGGTAAGACAACTCCCAAACTGGTACCATTTTCATTTTCATATTTTGCTGTAATATCACTCGTACAGTGAAAAAATGGGGAAGATTGTCTTTCTTTTTTCAACCTATGAGTGAACATTAAGTGGAAGACATTAAATTATCTCCATGATGGTATATTTTAAGATTTTCTTGGTAACATGGCAAAAAATTAAAATGCATTAAGCCACATTAATAAATAAAATCAAATACAGAGTAAACACACATGCAATGACTGGCATTGTATAGTCAGTATCATGGTCTCCTATGGCAAAGCCTGGGAACAGAATAATGTTAAGAATGCTGAGACTAGGGGACTCATTACCCTCAAGATGTTCACTCTTGAGGGGAAGCTGGATAGTTCAATGGACTGAGAGCCAGGCCTAGAGATGGGAGGTCCTGGGTTCAAATCTGGCCTCAGATACTTCCTGGTTGTGTGACCCTGGGCAAGTCACTTAACTTCCATTTCCTACCCCTTACCACTCTTCTGTCCTAAAATCAATACATAGCATTGATTCTAAGATAGAAGGTAAGGGTTTAAAAAAAAAAAAAAGATGTTCACCCTTGCAGGGATCCTGACAGCCAGGCAGTACTACTTCCCAGGAGAGAGACTCAGATAAGATCAGTTCCTATATTTCAAGTGAAGGAGATGACCAGTGCCTATTAGGGAGAAGAAGAGGTAAAATTGACAAATGTTGGGGACAGCAACATTGACTCTGGCTCCTTCAAACATACTCAGGTAGGACAATCCAGTTACTGAACCTACAAGTTTTTACTCTCCCTACTGCCTGGGAGGTGGATCAGGATTAAAGTGGGGGAGAGGAGATAGGCAGAGTCCATCCAGGGAGAATATGCCCCAGTCTGGTATGTAGATGCTTTAACATTAATATGGTTTTGCTTTATTTTACTACCTTGATTAAATGAGGTGGATCACTGGATAGAGAGCCCGACTTGGAGAAGGGGGTGGGTGTCCTGGGTTCAAATCTGACCTCAGCTACTTCCTAGCTGTATGACCCTGGGCAAGTCACTTACCTCCCATTGCCTAGCCCTTACTGCTTTTCTGCCTTGGAAACAATATACAGTACTGGTTCTAAGACAGAAGTTAAGGGCTTAAAATAAAATAACTTTGCAACAGGATTCAATGAACTACATTATGAAGGGGAGAACCCAAAAGCTGACAGTAGAAATGAGACTTTTAACTTATAAGCACACAACCAACCCATAGCCCATTCAAGGGTTTGAGCTTAAAAATCAAGCAGCCTTCCTAGGAGGAAGAGCAACTTAGTTTGGTTGAAACTCATGATGCCCTCTGGTGGCATGTGGTCATTACATAAATGTAGTATAATCAGAATGTTAGAGGCAGAATGGACCTTAGAGATTACCTAGTCCAACTCCCACGTTTTACAAATGAGGAAAGAGGACCAGATAGATTAAGTGACTTGCTCATAGACCTATTGCCAAATAACTGTTCTTTTTAAAATAATAAAATACTTTTCGTGTTAGAAAAAAAATTCCACAACATATGATTTTTTTCAATTAAATCACTGGATTTCTGGTAATTCTTGGTGGTGATAATCATCTTAACACTATGAGGTGAAACATGTATCCTTAACATAGTAATAATCATAAGAAAAGTATAGTTTCCAATGTTCTTCCAAATATAAGGAGGTAAGACATTTATCTAGAACTTTCAGGAATAAAGAGAACCTTCTGGCAATGACCTTGTGATCTAGGGAGCTCGAATGTTAATTACTGTTTTAATGATGAGAAAATTGAGACCCAGAGAAGCAATGATTCATCCAAGGCCATACAGCTAGTGGGAGACAGATGATTATCTTGTTAAAAATAATCATATGCATTTGTTGTTGAATACAATCTAAAATTTATAATTTCCTTCTTTTTTAATTAAACAAAGAGGCATTGTTGCATAATGTATAGAGAGTTAAGTCTTGAAGCTTAGAGGATCTGGATTCAAGTCCTGCCTTTGACATATACTATGTAAAACACTAGGCAATTCACTTGTCTTTTTAGTGCTCTAAGACACTCTCTAAGACTTTAAGTTGGAAGGAAGGAAGGAAGGAAGGAAGGAAGGAAGGAAGGAAGGAAGGAAGGAAGGAAGGAAGGAAGGAAGGAAGGAAGGAAGGAAGGAAGGAAGGAAGGAAGGAAGGAAGGAAGGAAGGAAGGAAGGAAGGAAACAAGCATTTATTAAGTATCTACCATGTTCCAAATGCTTACCAAATATCTCATTTATCCTCACAACAACCTTGGGAGACAGGTGTTTTATGATTTCCATTTTACAGTTGACAAAACTGAGGCAGACAGAAGTTACGTGACTTACCCAGAATCATACAGATAAAAGGATCTGAGTCTGGGTTTGAACTCAGGTCTTCCTGACTCAGAAGTCCACCAATCAGCTGCAGAGAAAGTTGCTGACTTACTGTATTAATAGAGGGAGTTTCCTCACCTGGCAATTTCCCATAACAAGGAAATCCAGTCCCTATCTCTAATTAAACAGTTAAGACATCTATTGTTTTTGGTGGTGGTTTTTGTTCTTTAGCTTCTACTTTCAGACTTAATGCCAATGGTTCCACAGACTCATTGGTGTGGGCATACCGTCTCCAGGTACAAATCCTACCCATGCCTCATTCTGTATGATTCTTATCCATATTTTCAGTAGATCCTTCAAAGAAGATCCCTCCTCCAATACTCTGGATTCCATCCAATGGAAGGCTGTCCACCTGTCATCCCTTGCTTTCATCAGATAACCAACCTATATCCTTTTCTGCTCATATATGACCTTGATCATGTTTTTGATGCCCCTTCTTCTTGCAGATAGGGTGATGTACTGCAGTTGACTTACAAATGCCTATTCTCCTCCAATTACGATGTGTTAAGACATAGCACAAATAATCATAATGAACTTTGGAATTAATAATTCTGAATTATTCACAATTAACTTTCCTAAGACTTAATTTTAAAAATCCTTACTTTCTGTTTTAGAATTAATAGTGTGTATTGGTTTCAAGGCAGAAAAGTCGTGAGGGATAAGCAATGGAGGTTAAGTGACTTGCCCAGAGTCACACAACTGGGAAGTCTCTGAGACCAGATTTGAACCCTGGACCTCTCATCTCTAGCCTGGCTCTCAATCCACTGAGCCACCTAGTTGCCCCCTAAGACTTTTAAAGTATATTATAACATTATACATAGCACCATAGATTTTGAGCTGATCTTGGAAGCCATCATGTTCAACCCCTTCATTTTATAGGTGAGGAAAGTGAGGCACAGAGAAGTCAAATGACTTACCCAGGGTCACATGGCTAGTAACAGGCTACAAGTCCAGCATCCTATTTGATGCCCCATGCTGCTTCTCTGTTCACTTTAGAAAATAAAATAACTAAATTATCATTTAGGTTTCCAAGGAAACAACATATCAAATTTAATGACAGCTCTAAAATACATCTTCCACTAACAATTTCTCAAATGCCTCATTCTAGATGGAGGTGGCCCTGAGTTTTTCAAGGCTATAGCATTGGAGCACAAGCTCTTAAAGATCCTCCTAATGGGAAGGCTTCAAGTATAGGTCTGGTAGGCAATATTCATAAACGTATAGTATTGTATATTAGCTATCTGAGGACCAACCTAGCTAAGTTTGTAGAGTCTCATTACCAATTTGGTCATGGGGTTATGATTTGGGGGAGCACATCAACACCTGATGAGCATCTACTAAGTGATGGAGGAAAGACCTCACCCTAAGAAACTCACAGGACTTGGAATTATTAAAAAGAAATAGTGCAGACTTTTTAGGCAAGGAGCCCACAGGCTTGCATGACTTTTGTCTCTGGCAGTGTGGAGGTTTTGTGTCTGTGTCTGTGAATGTGTGCAGGTTAATGTAAGTTCATAATTACCATGGAACATTCCTATTTAAATGTTTGTGAGTGTCCCTATTTATATTTGGGTATGAATGTATCTGTGTGGTTCTCATACCTTTTTCGAAGCACTCTGAAGATTCTGCTGAGGGTCAGTATAGTGTCATGAAAAGAGGAGGGGATTTGGAATCGTCTCAAGTTTGAAACTTTGCTCTGTTACTTGCTAGTTGAGTGGTCTTGAGAAAGTAATTTTATTTCTGTGGACCTCAGTTTCCTCCTCTATGCAATAAAGTGATTGGAATAAATGGCTTCTAAGGTCCTTTCCAGCTCTGGATCCTGTATCCTAACTGCTCTTGCAGCCTAGGAAAAACTGAGGGCCAGGTATTTGGGATGACATGCCTATGTTCCAAAGGCTGGGTGGAAAAAAGCCTTCTCCACCTCTCCTCCAAAGGCCCCTGCTTTTCCCCCACAGGTGGCTCCCCACTTTTATCCTGCCCTACTTAGTGGTTTATTTTTGGCAGTGCCTAGTCAAGTGCACTAGGTCAATAGGCTTAGTTTTAAATAACCTGATTCCTCCCTGCCTGTTCTCCTCATAAAGAGAAGGGACAGGATGGTAAGGGTGAGCAGAACTCACTTGAAAGTGGCCTTCAAGTGTCCAGATTTGGGGTTAAAAGTGAAAAATTCTGTAAAAGCAGTTATTTGGCACCATGAAAGTGAGCCCTTTTTGTTTGAGCCTACTATACTTTTAAATGTAACTGTACATGACTCAAGATTGTTTAGGTGGTTAGACAGGCTAGGAGTACAATACAATACTTTCACTGACTGGGAGGTAAGCTGGAGGGTGGAGCTAGAAGCAAAGTGGAGAGAGAGAGACAGACAGACAGACAGAGAGACAGAGAGAGACAGAGACAGAGACAGAAAGAGACAGACAGAGACAGACAGAAAGAGAGAGACAGAGAGAGAGACAGAGAGAGAGAGAGAGAGAGAGAGAGAGAGAGAGAGAGAGAGAGAGAGAGAGAGAGAGAGAGAGAGAGAGAAGAAAAGATTCATTTAAAGCTGTCTGTAAAATGGAACCAAATTGTGCTGCCTGCCCTGGACTGGCTTGAGAAGACATTTAAGAGATTCCGATAACTCCAAAGTGGAGGGTAGTGGGGGAGGGAGGGAGAATTCATAATTGTCTTCCCTCTACTTGCAGTTCTTCTTTCCCCATGGGTGAATGACATGTCCTCTCTGTGCCTCAGGTTTCCCATGTAATAAAAAAAAGGTGGACTTTCCTAGTGAAGGAAGAGGATCCCTTCTGCCTGACATCCAAGTTAACCAGAAAGGAAGGAAACAATTTAATGGTAATCTAGGTCCCGAGATCTGAAGGGAGGTCCATCTTTCCTTAAGCCCAGCTTAATTTCAATAGCACCAAGCTTATCCTGGCTGGAGTAAGGACCCTTTGGGGTGACTTCCATGGCTGAGGGTCGGTGTGGGTCAGGGAGAGGAAGCAAAGTGAGAGGGAGATGAATTATTTTTGTTTCAGAGGGTGCCAACCTGGAATTCACTGGTTCTTGGAGTCAGCACCGATCCTGAACACCTGAAGGGTGAAGTTACCAACCAGCTCTCCGCGTTAGCCCCAGTAAACCCCGTCGGCATGCCCACTCTCACTCCAATCCAGTAGAAAGTGCTGCAGTAGTGATATCAGTTGTGGAAGGATACTGAATTCCCAGTCAATCATGTAGGAAATACTAAATTCAGCTCAAATTTTATTCAGAGTGGCCCTGTTAGGGGTAGAGGATGAGGGAAGGAGCTAAACTAGGGTAGAATGAAAAGGGAAAAGACTGACCCAAGGCACTGAGTGAGGCAGAAGAACCTAGCTGCCCAGGATCCTGGCATTATCTCACTGAGATCTTCCAATAGACCTCGTATGATGATGGCACACATATAACATGCACGTATGTAGATGATTTGTTCCATTAACCCATGAAAGAGGGACCCCTTCCCTGCATGCTCCCGCCCCCACCCCCAGCTTCAGGTGAAAGGAGAAGGGGGCCAGGCAGGGCTGCACCCGTCTGGGTCCCCACCTTACACTCACCTCCCCCACTCTCTTGCCTCGGGTTGGGGGCCATATGGACTTGGAGCTAGACGCTGTGCTCCCCACACAGGGTGCCGCTGGGGGGTGGGGGGTGGTGGCGGGGGCGGGGAGAGCGGCCGCCTAGCCCAGCCCTGGCGATGACAGGAGCTGGGGAGCGGAGGAGGGAGGAGCCGCGGAGAGCTGGGCTGTGGAGCAGCGAGAGCGGAGCGGGGCGCGGAGTGCGGGCGGCTGGGAGCGCGCTACAGCGGGGGAGAGGCGCTGCTGCACGGCCGGCCATAGGACCACCTCCCCGGGAAAATAGGGGCTCTTTATGGCATGTGGCTGGTAACTTTCCTCCTGCTCCTGGACTCTTTACACAAAGGTGAGACCTGCTTGGGAAGGGAATGGGGGGGTGGGGTGGGGGTGGGGGAGGAGAGCACTATGAGAGAGATGGGCGCACAGCTTGTCCAAGCTGGACTTTAGGGACCGAGGCTCCATCCTATCCCCGGTGGGGCATAGTGGGGGCGGCCCCATTTCTCTTATAAGAAGGGGAGCCAAGAATCGGGACAGGAGGCTGGAGACGAGTCCTATCTCCCTCAGCCTTCTCTCCCTCGGGTTCGCTCTGTTTCCCCGCTAGCTGCCGCTGGTGGGGAGAGGGGGGTGCTGTGGAAGGAGGAGAAGGGAGGAAAGGGAAGAGAAGGAAAAGGAAAGAGAAAAAGAAGAGGAAAGGGAGGGGAAAGGAAATGCATCGCCCCTAGGACTATTCACCTCACGAGTTCTGCCCCGGAACATTGTGATCCCGGTGCCCCCTCCTGCCCCGCCCCCCTCCAGCCCCTTCTCCGGCGCCAGTGGATCGCTTGCCTTTGGGTCCTAGTACATAGCATCTAAGTGGGGATCCTGTACCCACTGGATTACCCCACTCTTTACCTAGCAGCTTCATCCTCCCCTTCCTCTTCCTCCTTTAACATATATCTCTGGTAGCAGTGGGGTGCTATCTGGGCTTGACTCACTGCTCTCCCTTTTCTCTCTGGGGATTCAATCCGGAGAGGAGAGGTCTGCCCAGCTGCAAGTTTGTTCTCTACATTCTGATCTAATCTCTTAACCCCAGAGGTTGCCCACTCCTGGGCATCAGTGGGGCTCTCTTCGTCCCTAGGCGCCTCTGCCGGCCCCAAGGTGAGAGTCGCTATTCCTTCGTTTGTTCTCTTCTGGGCAGGAGGGAGCAGCTCCTCTGGGGGCCGGCAATCCCAGCCCTGGGTGGCAGAGGGACCATCTCCCCCTCCCCCATTGGGGGTTGCTAAGGGTGGAGTCAGAGGTCCGGCATGTCCAGACCTGCAACCCAGGCTCTGTGCACCTGCTCTGGGAGGAAGAAGGGACATAAGGAAGGTGCTCCCCTAGACACCTGGGCATAGAGCGGGGAAGTGAAGGCGTCCCTGAGTACCACTGCCGTCCTTCCACGATGGTAGAAGGAGATTTGGGGAGACCGGACTGCTGAACTCTTACCCTCTTTAATAGGCGCGTGCAGCACACGCACACACACGCAAACACGCGCGCGCACACACACATACACACACAAGCAAACAGCGCGCACGAACACACACACAGCTCCACCTGTCCAACCCGCCGCCTCCAACTTTTCTCCTTCTCTCGCCCTCTGGGGCGCTTTCTCCCCTTTGCTCTGGAAGGCAGAACTGGGGACTTCCCTTAGGGTGGCTGTACCACACACCCAGGGGCTCCTTGAAGCTTCCTGGATAGACCCCAGCCCCACCCGAGCAGTTGCCACCCACTTGAACCCAGGTTTAGGGGACTGGGATACCCCCGGGGAGAGAGAGAAGGGATGATAATCTATTCGTGCGACTGGGGGATGAGGAGGTGGGATCGAATCATTCGCATTTTGCCGGTTTCGGCCCAGCCTGCTGGAGGCTAGGATGCGCTTCCTCGCTTTGCCTGGCGAGGAGGGGGGGCGGTCCAGAGGCCCGGGAGGACACTAAGTTGCGGAGTTTACTTGCAGGTGGATGGGCAAGGGGGGTGGGAGGGTGGGGGTGACAGATGACCTGCAAGGCCTCACTTAGAGCAGCCTTAACCCCATCCCGCCCACAGGCTTAAAGTCTATAACTCCTCTCTCCTTATATCTTACCCTTGGCGGATCAAAAGTCAACGTCCCTTTCTCCTCCTTCCAAACCTCCTCCCACCTCACCCTAGTTTCCCTCCTTTTTCTCTTCCTTTGGCTCCTCTTGCCTCCCTCTTCCTCACTAGCTTGCTCAAGCTCTAGGCTTTAATTACATTAATATTAAAAATACATAAGGTGAGGAGCGGCAGCTCTCTCTCTCTCTCTCTCTCTCTCTCTCTCTCTCTCTCTCTCTCTCTCTCTCTCTCTCTTTCTCTCTCTCTCGTTTTCTCCTTCATCCCTCTCTCTTTTCTACAGCTCTTTCTCCTTTCTACCCCTAATCTCATTTTCCCTTCCTAGTCTCTTGTTTGTCAGGCAAGGAAGCCCCATCATCAGAGGGCTACACTTCCAGCTTTGTCCTCCAGGTCCTTTAGCCCTTTTACTTTGCCCCCTTTTACTCACTTCTGTTGCCCCCCCCCCCCATCCTTGGGACAGGGACAGGAGGAACCTCAACTTAAGGCTAAAGATTCACTTTCCCCCTTCCCTCAAGGAAAATCTGCATTAATAAATGAAGCCTTAGCCATTTGATAGGGAGCAGGGGGAGGAGGGAGAGAAAGCCAGAAGGTACAATACCAAGAGAGGAAGGATTGCCTTTAACTTGAGGATGAAGTTTCTAGGGTGGGCTGTGAGCCAATGGACAGCATGATCCTGGCAGAATGAGGCAAAGGGCCTGGTTGAAGGATTTTACTTTGTGATGGTTTTGGTACCATTGCAGTTTGGAATGAAGCTCCCCCTGGTTTGTGTACCAGTGACGCTCATCATGCATGCCTTTCTTTCTCTTTCTGCCCTTAATTGGGTCTCAGGCGCCATGCTGGATTTGGTGGCTGTTTTACCTTGGGGGTGGGGGGAGGTCCTGGGTAAGAGGAGGTTTGGTGTTTTCTCTCTCTTGCCATTCACAGAAGAGATGTAGAAGAAAATGTAAATGTTTGAGGCTGCTGTTTCAGGAAATGATATTCTCCTGTAATAATTTGTATGTCCATCTGTGAGACTAGAGAGGAGGCAAAGCAAAAGGAGAAAAACAAGATGAGATTAGAGGGGGTAAGCCACTAGGATGGACTAAAGCAGTTATTGAATATGTTTAAAGCCTTTATTACTCTCCTTTTCAAAATATTTTATTTGATAGAAACCAAGCACATGTTGATCTCATTTCCCAGAGCTAAAACTGGGGAGTTATTTTAATAATTGGTTATTGAACATTCAGTGACGTCTTATTATTGCAAAGGCAAACCCAGATTTGGGCATCTGGATGAAGCCTATCTCTGCTTTCAGTGCATTTAGGACGGTTGCTATAGTCATCGTGCCAGCATCTGTGTTGCGTGAATTTGCATTTCTACAGTGTAAAATAACAACCGTCCGCAGCCCTAAAATTCCTGTTTTCTAAAAGCCAAAATAATGCTTTGCATTGATTTTTCATTTTCCCCCAAAGCCATGGGGATTGGGGGCTCGTGTGTGTGTGTGTGTGTGTGTGTGTGTGTGTGTGTGTGTGTGTGTTTCCTTCCTAGAAGACCAAATTAAAAGCCTCTGTCAGGCCATTAAGAAAATCTCCCATGCTCTGTGTGGTGTCTAATTAAAAAGGGGGTGGGGGTGGGAAATGCATTTTTGAAATATCCCAACAGCAAAGCAACTTCTCGAGCTGCTTGAAAGCATAGGGAATTGAGCAGTGGGGGCAGAGCAGAGGGAGAAGACCCGGGGACTTCATTACTGGAACAACACGATGAAAAATGGAATTGCTTTAATGCCCGATAAACCTTTCAGACCCTTCATATTTCTGGGCATCAAAGGCAGCTGCCTTTAATCTATTTCTGCAGCAGGATGGGGAGCCTCAATTAGAAACATAATGCAAGTAAGCAGTTGACCCAAAGACAGAACTGAAGTTGAGTGAGTCCCAGTGGACTGGGGCTACCTGCTTATTTTCTTTACCTTCAGGAAGAAAGAGGCAGTTGGTCAGCAAACAAATGGGGAATTTAGCTGAGCAATGGCTTACTAGACAAACAAGAGAGGAGATCTGAACCAGAGCAAGAAGAATGAGGAACAAACAGGGAGTGTTTAGATTGTAATCCCACCAGGAAAGTGAACTGCCCAAATGCTTTCCAGGATGCTGCTGAGAAGTGGGTAGAGAAAAAAAGAGGTTTAGATTTGACTTCAAGCCTTGTTCTGCCATCTTACTACCTGTTTAACCTTGGGCAAGTCACTTCCCTGATTGGACCTCAGTTTTTTCTTTATAAATTAAGGGGAATAAGAATAAATGATCTTGCTCTAACCTCCTCCAGTTTTAAATCCTATGACAACCTTTTAGCAGCCATTGCCTCTTATTTCTTAATAGGCTGATGACCCTTAGCAAAGGTTCCTTGGAATAGCAGCAATGGCTACAGGCAGTGGATCTTATAGGCACAATCTCTCAGTCCTTGCTGGGTTGGAGATAATGTAAATTCTTGTGCAAGGGGGAGAGGGATAAGAGACAGTCATAGTATAGTGGATAGGATGCTAGACTTGGAGTTAGGAAAAGCTAGATTCAAATTGTGCCTTAGACCCTTACTATTTGTGGGATCCTAGACAAGTCAATCAACCTGAATTTGCCTCAGTTTACTCATTTGTAAAGTATATATGTGTAACCTCTAACCTCTAAGGTTGCTCCCAGCTCTAAATCTATGATCCCAGAATATGTATAAGTGTATTTGGGGATTTCTGTTGAGCAACGTGAGTCTGCAGATAGGATCTTGGCATCTATCTAGGCGTGTTTTCTTGTGGTATGACAGAATTTGTACATGTGGAGCACAGCTTTTCAGTGGCCTAGGTGGGAGACGAGCTCCTTTAACCCAGAGTAGGGTTTGGGCATACAGGAGCCTTAAGGGACTGGGACCAGAACCAGAGCAGACACAGGTTTGTGGATTAATTTGCCTCTATGGATTGCCTTCTTCCTTAACCCAAACGAAGAGCCATACCACATCTGGCTTTCTGGATCAGCCAGATAAAACCTTTCTTTGAGCCTAGAGACTGCTCAATGTTGGCTCTCCTTCCTACTGTGCTAGAGAAAAGGTCTGTTGTCCCAGATCCAGTCTCCCCTCAATTCATTTGGGGTTTCCTTAGGTCAGAGCACCAAATTCCCTGCATGACTGGGTAGCCCCAGTCTCCCTGTGCCTGTACATCCAAAGACCAGACCACAGGGTTGGGGGTGGCGGTCCGTGTGACACACTGCCGAGGAACAGGGGTATCATTCATCCTTTTTACTTGGCAGAAGTCCTCTTGTTGATCACTCTGATGAGGTGCAGGGGGTGGAAGAGAAGGGCTGAGGAGAGAGAAGACAGTGGGGGGATGCACACACCGGTTAATAGGAATCCAGTGCTAACATCAGCCATCTGTCGAGACGTGCAGATTCCCCGGAAATAGAAGGAGCTGATGTTTATCATTATGGTTCATAGATGGGAGAAGCACTTGCTGATAGTGAGGGGAAGCTGATTACTAAGTAGTCAAGGCCTCCAATCTGACCTGCCTCTCTCTGTAGCCCTGGCCTTCTCTCACCAGCTGGCCTTCTGGTGCTTTTATACCGACACAAGTGTCATATGGGTCCTGGGCTCAGCACCTCCCTTCCCCACAGCAGAGTTCTACCTTGTCACTTCCTCACTCCACAACAGCACAACTACTGATACTAATAATAGCTCATATTTATATGCCTATTTTACATATTTTATACCTCTTTACAAAATACTTGCCTTACAACAATCCTGTGAGGTAGAGAGTGTCACTCTGTTTTCAGATGAAGAAACTGAGGCTTTCAGGAGCGAAGCCACTTGTCCAAAGTCACACTGTTCCCTAGTACAATTTTTTTTTGCCAGGATACCTCCTGGGATGAGAATCTAGGAAGGTAAAGGAGAATGACTGTTTCCTGGAGGAAAAAAAATCCTACTGCTATCTAGGATTAGCACTCTTGACCAAGCAGAACAGGGTCAAGCTCAAGAAGATAAACCTTATTGCACAGAAACTTCAGGGGGCCCAGGTAGAAAGCCAAACTTCCTTTGAGCTACCAGCCTTTCTGTGTCATCTCTATGGTACTTATTTTCAAGACTGTTTTAGGAAGTTTGTGCCTCTCTGTTTTGCCACTATTACTGCCCTTAGAGGACATTTTTTTTCCTGAGACCACAACTGGAGATAGTAGGGGAAAGTGGGGAGAGAAGGGCAAAATTCTTAGGAGTATCTCCTTATGACAAATGATAAGCCAACTCTGGTCCCTTCCCTCCAACACCCATCCCCACCCTGCAATCATCTTTTCAGTACTGAACAACATTCACAGTTGCCAAAGTCCTTCCTTATCTCTAACCCACAGTTCTTCTGTTGTAGTTTAAGACCATATCCTCCTTTCTGATTCTACCTACTCCCAAATGTCCAAATATGGGTAGGGCAGGTGTGGGCATTTTCCATCTGCCTCTCTTCTTTCCCAATGATCAGATAATCTCAAAAGAATACTATAGAGTATTTTCTATGAGAGGACTCCAGATTGCCTGGGTCTGTTGCTATCTTTTTCTTCCTGATATGATTCTATACATAGGTTGAAAGATGATAGAAAGATAACTATATTTCAACATAATTGGTTTCCTTTGCAATACTAAATAAAAATATTATTTTGAGAAGGGATTCATAGACTTCAGTAACTTCCAGATGGGTCCACACACACACACACACACACACACACACACACACACACACACACACATGATTATGAATCTCTGCTTTAGATGGGGTTGGCTTTGGGATGGTGCTGGGGGATGAGAGGCAGTATGGCCTACTAGAAAGAGCCCTAGATTTTAAATCAGGAATTTGGGATTTATTTCTGTCTTTGCTATTTACAATGTGGTATGAGAGTAATTTGTTTGACCCCTCTGTTCCTTAGTTTCTTTATCTTTAAAGTGAAATCTTTAAAAATGGGGTTGACCCTGCTTATCCCTGAGGTTCCTTCTACTCCAAATCTATGCCTTTATGTCTAGAGACTCAACTTATTGCCCAGAAAAAGTGGTAGGTGGTATTATTTTATTGAATCTGCCATCCTGCCCTCCACCCCCAACTTGGGAAAAAATTAAATCAATGAGATGTCCAAGAAGACCCAAAGTTGGCAAAATACATTTGATATCAAGGCAGAAGTCAGTGTAAGATTCTGGGGCTCCCTGGGGGTAGTTAATGACATAACTATTTCAGTTCTTTGTTCTCCCCAATGGGTCTGGACCCTTGCTTGTTCAGGATTAGACCTTTTCCATCACTTACTCAGATCTTCAGGTCCTCTTCTGAGCAGCAACATTAAACTCCAGTGTCAAAGTCTCTGCATTTCTAGGACAGATTGGTCTTCCCAAACCTAGGAAAACTGGAAGAAAAGAAGTAAGGATACAAGCATTTAATCTACCTATTAAGTGCCAGGGACTTTGCTCATTGCTTTACAAATATTATCTCCTCTGATCCTTACAGTAATACTGGGAGGTATTTTGCAGGTGAAGAAATGGAGGCAGAAAGATTTTGTCCTAAGGTCACACATTAATAAGTGTCTAAGGACAGACTGAATTCAGGTCTTCCTGGCTAGGCCCAACATTTTATCACTTGCCCCACCTAGCTGCCCTGAAGATGAAGCTATATATAATACTGGTGATCCATTCAGATTTATTTTCAGATTTCAGGGATATGTGACCTCATGGCTATGGCAACTCTATTCCCTGGCACAGAATACAACCTTATCTGTACCTGAAAAGATATTTCATGAGTGGATGTGGTTTAAAAAAAATCATTATTTTCTATTAGCCAGTCCTTGGTGTGTGTCTCTTAGAACTCAGTTTGACTGGTCCTTGTGTGACAAGTCATTTTTCCTTTCCCACTTGGTAGGACCTGGCAGAGATAGCTCTCTACTGATTTAGCCTTTGAGAACCCACGTTCATCTCCTCACAGCAATGTGGTGTATGGGGACCATAATGGAGGGGTTAGTTCATACAGCATCAAATAATATATTTGCATAGTGCTCTGTGGTTTACAAAGCACATATGCATGATCTCATTTGATTTTCCAAGTAATCCTGTGAGATAGGAAAGGCATTGCAGTAAAAAGGGTGATAGGCTGAGACTTGAATTTAAATCTTATCCTTGATCATTCCAGGGACAACATTTCCTCACTAGGTGTTCCCTACACCAGGAAGACCACAAAGAAAGAAATGATTAAATTATAATTATTAAAATCATTATTAAAGAAAAAATTATTCACCTTTATAAAGAACTTTAGGGTTTATAAAATATCTTCTCACAACCACCCTATTAGGCACAATTCTTATCTAAGTGTAATTGTAACTAACCACATATCATAGAAAAAAGGCTAGGTGACACACAGTTAGTAAGTACCATGCCTAAACTTAATCCCAGGTCTTTTAAGGCTAAGAACTGCTATCTATAAATCCAAGTTCTAGCTCTTTCCTAATAGGCAGGTAGGAATTATGGAGGCACCTTGTAAATAATATTAGAGATTTGATTGAAAGGTTTGAATGACTATGAAGCTTCTCTCTCAACATCACAGGCCTTCCTTCCATTTGACCATCATGTTCCCTGGGTACCAAGTGAGAATGGAAGTGGGAGGAGAAATAATTTATTTTTGTAAATTGTCAGAACTTCGATTGACCTCTGTGAGAATTTTGTCCAATCCCTTGATTTGTAGACAAAGAAATTGGGTGAAAGGAAGGAAGGAAGGAAGGAAGGAAGGAAGGAAGGAAGGAAGGAAGAAAGAAAGAAAGAAAGAAAGAAAGAAAGAAAGAAAGAAAGAAAGAAAGAAAGAAAGAAAGAAAGAAAGAAAGAAAGAAAGAAAGAAAGAAAGAAAGAAAGAAAGAAAGAAAGAAAGAAAGAGAGAAAGAGAGAAAGAGAGAAAGAGAGAAAGAGAGAAAGAGAGAAAGAAAGAAAGAAAGAAAGAAAAAAGAAGAAAGAAGAAAGAAGAAAGAAGAAAGAAAGAAAAATTACTTGCCTAAGGTCATGTAGGTAGCAAATATCTGATGTTTGAACCAAAGACTTCTATCTCTGAACAGTGCTTATCCACACAACCTTGCTTAATCTTGGCAGACATTGCTAGAATGGATTCTAGAAATTTCTCTTAATTAGTCAGTAATCTTTAGAAAATATGAAGTTGGTAGATTTTAGGAGTGCTTTGAGGTTAACAATGAAAGGGATTATTTCTCAAATATCTGAGAATTTCACCAATGGCAACAAGATAGATTTGTGGGGTATGTATTAGTCTATGTTCTTCTTTCACCAAAGAAAATTATCAGATACAAAGATGAAAAGACACAAGATCTCTGATTCCCAAATCAGCTTATCTCACTTAAATTATCCTCAGAGGGAACTCCATGTCCTGGGAAACAGAGTATGTCTTCTTCTTGGAGGCAGGGGACTGGAAGATTTTTATTCTACTACTAACACCATTTAGGTATTCTGAGGAAAGTACTTTGTAAATTATAAATCGCTGTAAAAATGTGAACTGTTATAATTATTATCCTGTTCTTCTCATGTTTTTTGATGGGATTAAGATAAATGTGGTCTTACAAGTAACTATCCTGCTATGTATTATTCCTCTATATTCATTGTTCCAAAAACTATTGAATAGGTAGACAAAATAGCTGCTTTTTGTAGCTTATTATCAAATGAGATAATGTATGTAAAGGATTTTGCAGATCTTAAAGAGCTATATAAATATTAGCTATTATTATTGTTATTATTATTGTCATCTCATTCTCATTTCTTTGAATTAGGTTCACAGGTAGATAAAATAATCTCTTTTGTTAGCTGAATAAAATTATTACAATATATGCTTATCCTCTGAAGTATTGCTGAAAGCATTCTTGGTACACTTCCAATAGCAGACAGGGAGACAGAGTTAATAAGTATCCTATCTTGTTTCTACATGGTTTTAATCTCCTCTATTAGGTCTCTATATTTTAAAAGTTTTTCATTCCACATAGCTTGGAGATATGTGTATGAATATATAAGGAAATATCCAATTAAAATCTTGTTCTCAATTTTTATGGCTTGGGGGTCAGCTAGGTAGGTCAGTAGATTGAGAGCCAGGCCCAAAGATGGGAAGTCCTGGGTTCAAATTTGGCCTCAGACACTTCCTAGCTGTGTGACCCTGGACAAGTCACTTAACCCCCATTACCTAGCCCTTATCCCTCTTCTGCCTTGGAACCAACACAGAGTATTGATTCTAAGACAGAAGGTAAGGGTTTAAAAAAATTTTTATTTTTATTTTTATGACAGTGTTAGGAGTGGACAATTGTGGGTAACAGTTTAATCTGGGATGATGGACCAGTTCCAGTATAATTTATTGATTGTGTTCTCCAAGATATGTTAAGGTGTGAATTTATCCATCAGTTTCACAAATGAAAGTGAGCTTCTGATGTATAATCTGACCACTAGGTTTTGTCTAAGACTTCTGTCTTAGAATCAACACTAAGTATAGATTTTAAGGCAGGAGAGTGTCAAGGACCAGGCAATTGGGTTAAGTGACTTGCCCAGGATCCCACAGCTAGAAAGTGACTGAGGTAAAATTTGAACCCAGGACCTTCTGTCTCCAGACCTGGATGTCTCTCTCCTGAGCCACCTAGCTGCCCTTAGGCTATGTTTTGCTAGACATTTGGTAGGTGCTAAAGTTTTACAGCCTTCAGTGATACCTTGTACTGTTTCTACCATTTACTTGAATCATTTCTACAGTGCTCACTTAGATAGGCTCCTTAAAGATAATCTTTCTGTAATTTCTGTTGGCAATGACTTGTCCTGAATAAACTTCAGTTCCACAATCAAATCCACATGATCCAAGCCATTAGTTCTGATGCTTCTTTTTCTTTTTCTTCTGCTTCCTTCTCCCCCCTTCTATCTTAGTATAAATTCTTTTTTGTTTATTTTTTTTTGGAAAATTTTATTTTTTATTTTATTTAATTAGTTAACTTAGTATAAATTCTAAGACAGTAAGGTTTAGGCAATTGGAGTTAAGTGATTTGTCCAGGATCATACAGCCAGGAAGTGTCTGCAGCTAGATTTAAGTCCTCTCAGATCAAGTCCTCACACTGTGTTACCAAGATGCCTCTCATGCTTCTTTATCAACAAAGTGTTGACTGAGTTCATTTGTATGTTGCTTCATTTCATTTTTGAACCATATTCATTTCATAGACTCCATCTAGAGGAAAACCACTTCAAGTGATATTACAGAAATTCAGTGGTGTCTATCTATTATAAAACTTTCTATTTATCATTATTTATTATTGTCATCACTAGAAATGCACAGGTTAGATGACCACTTATCAAGAAAGTAGTAAAGGGGATACCTATTCAAATATGGATTGGACAATCATTTCTTGGGTCCCTTTCATCTCTGACATCATGTGATTCAGTGATCAGAGGATCTTTCATGAATCCTTAGGATTCTTTGGTCACTCCTCTTCCTTGAGAAGACAGATCTGTCTTTTGAGACAGTTCTAATAACAGTAGAACACCCTGGATCGTCACCTGCCCCAGGTCACCTTTGGGATCTCTGTACACAACTCATTGAGAGAGCCTATTTTCTGCAGGATTTATCCTTAAAGCTGTTCTGTGGGAGTAGCACTTGACATAAAGGGTAAAATATTTGCATTGTCAGAGATGGTTGATGTGCTCCCCCGTGGGGTGTGGGTACAGCCGACAAGCCTTATTTAACAGCTGTTTGCCTGGCTGCTTTAGAGAGCTGGCTTTTGCCTTGGGTACCACCCATTGCCTCTCAGCTGCTTATCTCCTCATCCCTCCATGCTCACCCAGCCTCCACAAGATGTCATTTACTCCGACAGCCTCCAAGGTCACCACCTTCATTAAGAACAAAGTTATTCAAATATTCCCCAAGTAGTCGTACTCAAATAAAACTGATCTTCAAGGGAAGATGTGTGTGTGTGTGTGTGTGTGTGTGTGTGTGTGTGTAAAATTTATACCAAAACCTATTTGGCTTTATAAATTTATATGAAGAATGAGATCTAATTACTATAATTTCAGAAAACTTCCTAAGTCCTCAGAGTGACCCTAAGGCTTTGTCTTATTCTCTTCCCTTTCCTTCCTGTACAGAAAAGTCAGTGGCAATGTGGAGAAACAAATGTGGGTTCTAGTCTGAACATCTCTTAGCTGTGCGACCTTGAGTAAATCACTTTTTTACGTCTTCATGTTCCTCCTTTGTAAAATAAGGGGGTTGGAATGTTGGACAGTAGTGGTCCAGGTGAGGTTCTTTCCAATGCTCAAAGCCTGTGTCTGAATCTGGATCTTCATTTAAAAGGCCTTGGCAAAATGAGAGTTGTTTCTCTGATAGAGTCTGTTACTCCTTCCATTCTGGTGCTAAAAAGTCCTTGTGGCTCAGAAGGGTTAGGATACTTGATGACTGGCTCTGGAAAAAGTTAATGCTAAATCCACAAAAAGCAACCACAACAAACGAGGCAGTATTGTTTGTTTCTGGTGAAGCTGGCATTCATAAAATACTTTTCTGAGCAGGTCAGGTATGTCTGGGTCTCTGGGCAGTGTTCTGGTTCTCAGGCCATTGCTATTCCTTCTTGTCTGTTAGAAAAGTGGGAACAGTATAGGTTCCTCCTCAGGCCACCAGATGAATGCTTGTTTCATTCATTCATTCATTCATTCATTCATTCATTCATTCATTCATTCACTAACTCACCAAGCATTTATTAAGTTTCTAGTTGGATATGGAGAAATTGCCATTCATTTCTTCCACTTAATGAGAGTACTGTCCAATAGATTGTGTTAGACACCAGGGAATGGATAAAGATAATTAGGACATAGCAGAGTCTACAATGTAGTAGTGGTAGTGCAAGGGTATGGGGGTGTGTGTGATATGACCCAAAGGGAAGGAAAACTACAAAGCAACTATAATGTAGAAGAGAATATAATAAAGAACATGTGCTAGACCCAAAGTTCTCTGTGAGATCTAAGGAAGAAAAAACATGGGACTGGAGAAATCAGAAAACTTCATGGGGAGATATCACGTAATTTTGAAATATGAATAAGATTTAAATAAAAAATTCAAGGTTAAGAATGAGGGTCTTCTAGTCATAAGGAACAGTGGGAAAACACTGGATATGTATGAGAGACTAGGGGCAATCTGGTTTGGTTGGAATGTGCCATGTGTAGAAGGGAGAAGTTTGAAGTAGGTCTAGAGAGATAGGAGGAAGTTGAATTATAAAGAGTTTGAATCACCAAATTAAATAGTTTGGACTTGATTCCATAAACAGCAGGAGTCATTGAAGAGTTTTGATCAGAAAAGTGACAGGGACACAGACATCTGGACTCTGGAAAGACTGGTTTGGTAACAGTGTATAGAAAAAAACCTTTTTATTTTTTACTTTTAATTTAAAACACAATGACACAATTTTTAATAATTGTTTTCTGCCATTTCACAATCCATGCCCTCCTCCTCCTCTCCATCCACCCCTCCTCCCCTAGACGACAGGTAATATGAAATAGATTGTACGTGTGCCATCATACAATACATGTTTCTATGTTCATCATGTTGTGAGAGAAGACATGTTGCTTACACTACAGAAAAATTCTTGGAGGAAATAGAGTGAAGAGTGGTATATTTCAATGTGCTTTCAGACTCCACCAGTTCCTTCTATGGTTGTGGATAACCTTTTTCATCATGAGTTTTTGGGGTTGTCTTGAATCCTTGCTTTGTCGATAACAGTTGAGTCATTCACAGTTGATTATTGTACTTTATTGCTGTTACTGTGTACAACATTCTCCTGGTTCTGCTCTCTTCACCTTGCATCACTTCATATAAGTCTTTCTCAGTATTTTTGTGATCATCTTGTTTATCATTTTATGGCACAATAGGAGAGAGACTCCTTATGAGGCTGTGGCAAATGTCCAGGCAGGGGATATTGACTTCTCTACTTTCCCCCTTTCCCAAAATCTCTGAGTGTTTCCAGAGGTTTGAAGACACTGAAGTTATAGGTTGAAAAAAAAATATCTAAGCCAGGAGCTAAGAACCTTGGTGAGCTAAGGCTAGGTCTGGCTTCTGTGACTGGCTTGGTGTTTGATCTTGATTCAGTCCCTGACCTTATGTGAGCCTTAGTTTCTTCCAATGTAAAATCAGAATGATAATCCTTCCTTTTCTCTCAGGAGTAGAATGTGAAGACATGGAAGCTCTGTTGTGAAGAGATGCAGTGGAAATAAATAGGAAATGAAAGAACTTTGCAAAGAGATACCCCTAATTCACCAGTCTTTCAATTGTTTTACAAGGGGATTTGAGAGAGGGAATGAGTGGCTATTTGCAAGGCAATGTGATTCATTCATTCATTGGGCAGCTGGGTGGTCTAGTGGGCAGAGTGCTAGGTTTGTGTTCAAATTCAGCCTCTGACACTTATTAGCTGTATAACTTTGGACAAGTCACTTAATCTCCATTTGCCTCATTTTCTTCATCTTTAAAATGGGGATAATAATAGCACCTACTTCCCAGGATTGTTGTGGGAATCAAGTGAGAAAATAATTGTAAAGCATTTAGCATAGTGCCTGGCATGTAGAAGATACTATATTAATGTTAACTATTATTATTACTGTTATTACAACCATTAAATTCATTCATACATGCATTAATTCATTCTTTATTTTTTTAAACCCTTATCTTCTGTCTTGGAATCAATACTGTGTATTGGTTCCAAGGTAGAAGAGTGGTAAGGGCTAGGCAATGGGGGTCAAGTGACTTGCCCAGGGTCACATAGCTGGGAAGTGTTTGAGGGCACATTTGAACCTAGAATCTCCTGTCTCTAGGACTGACTCTCAATCCACTGAGCTACCCAGCTGCCCCCTTGTTAATTCATTCTTAAAGTCTTGTCAGCTGCACTCCTTGTAATGCCCTTCCCTGCCCCTGAATTCTTTAAAAAAAAAAACAACATTATTTTATTTGGTCATTTTCAAACATTATTCCTTGGAAACAAAGATCATTTTCTCCTCCCCACCCCCATCCCATAGCTGATGTGCGATTCCACTGGGTATCACATGTGTTCTTGATTCGAACCCATTTCCATGTTGTTGGTATTTGCATTAGGGTGTTCATTTAGAGTCTCTCCTCAATCATGTCCCCTCCACCCCTGTAGTCAATCAGTTGCTTTTCTTCCGTGTTTTTACTCCCATAATTTGTCCTCTGCTTGTGGATAGCCTGCCTCTGAATTCTTATCACATTTTATCCCTCTCTATGAATTCTGTGTTATATGTATCATAATTATTTATATATGATCTTATCTCCTCCAACAGACTATATGCTCCATGAGGGCAAAGAAAGTATCTTTTTTTTGCATCTCCCCCAGAGGAAGTTAATACATTTATTTTATGTGAGTGAATTAAATGAAACTTGAGAAAGAAATAATGTGGAATTATGACAGTCCTGATTGCTGCCTGAATTGACATCATCGTATGATAAATGACATTACTTTAGGATTCCAACTAGGATTATAAGGACCCTATAGTTCCCCCCCCTCTCGTTCTACCTCTTCCTAAAAGTTGAGTCATAGTCCCCCCCCCCCCCCCCAGCCCTTTCTCTGTTGTCAGTATCGTTGGCTCAAACACATCACCCTGGCTGGAAAGTGCAGTGAATAAGACAAGTAAATATCACTAAGGGATGAGAACACAGTGAGCAGCCGTTCTTCCTTGTGGGGGTGGTGAGATGTTAATATTTCAGGCCCCTCAAGTTGCCATTTTTAGTGATTTAAGAGGATGATCCTGGGGTGATTCAATGTACTCTTCAGAAGTGGCCAAGACAAGGCATCTTTGGAGGTAGCAATCAGTCCCCGAATAGGGAGAGAATGGATGGGGAGGAAGGGAACATTTTGTCAGATTTTCCAGACGCAAGCATCCTGCATGTTTTGCTCTTCTGAATCCTCTTCTAGGTGCTGAGACATGGGAGGGTGAATGAATGGTCGGAGGTTGTAGACAGATTTCAGGGGGCGATGACCCTGGGAGCAGCAGCCCAGATGCCTGGAGTGATTTTTGGTTTAAAAATATTGCTGTGCTATTTCTACATTTTTAATCTCTCAGCGATTTGAAGGCTGTTTTTAAGAAACACAGCATTTGGTTGATGCTCAGTGTTAAATGGTGAAAGATTAAATGGCTTTAACTCTGTGCGTCTGTCACATAACAACCAATCCCATAACTTCCATTTTCTATTAAAAATCCATTTCCCCCTTTGACCAGAAGCAGCTTTACTGGTAATCTGAATGTCTCTCTCTTTATTTATGAGGTATTTTTCCACTCCTTTCCTTTCTCTCTTTAAATATGCCTGTTTCTGACTGCATAGGAGATGGAGAGCTGATGGGGAAAGACTGGGATTTAAGGGGATAGTTGCAGTTTTCCGACCTTGGGATTTGATCTATGAAATAGGGCTTCTTTCCAAGGAAAAATGGAGGAGAAACCTGTTCTGTTCAGTGGTAACTGGAATTTCAATGGCACCAGAATTTGAGTATTCCTACATGGTGTCAAGAATATCCAGACAAAGGTCAGTCCTCCACACAGCTGCCAAAATAATCTCCCCAAAGTCCACTTCTCCTCTACTCAAGAAACTTTAATGGCTGCTGGTCACCTCTAAGATAAAATGCAAATTCCACAATTGGGCCAAGTAAAAGCTTCTCAGGGCTGGGTCACTGCATATTACCCAGCTTCACAAACTCTATTTCTGCCTGATGTTGTAAACCAGATTTGCCTTCCTCCACATCCTCAAATAGTCTGTTCCCCATGTTTGGAATATAATTCTTCCTCTGTTGTTAATGAGTCATTTCAGTTGTGCCCAACCCTTGGTGATCCCATTTGAGGTTTCCATGGCAGAGATAATAGAGTAGTTTGCCATTTCCTTCTTTAGCTCATTTTACAGATGAAGAAACTGAGGCAAACACTTAACTCGGGGTGAAGTTACATGCCTACTGGCATGCAGCTAATAAGTGTATGAGGCCGGATTTGAACTCATGAAGAGCAAATCTTTCTGATTCTAAACCCGGTGCTCTATCTGTTGCATCGCTTAAATGCCCTCTTTACCTCCTAGTTTTCTTTAGGGCTGTCCTCAAGTGCCACCTCCCCCATGAGGTCTATTATGACCTTCCCAACTGTTAGCACTATCATTCTGAATTAGTTTGTATTTTAATTTACATATATTTTGCATTTATGTATTAATGTAAGTTTCTTAAGGAAGTTGGCCCCTTGGAAAGAGCACAGTTTGGCTGTTTGCATTGCCAACAACTAGCATGATATTTGCCCAGAATAGGTGTTCAATAAATGCTTGTTGAATGAATGAAGAGCGGGAATGACTGTTACACGTGCTCCTGGGAAGGGAATATGGTGAAGGGAGCACTGAATTTGGAGTCAGAAAACTCTGACACTCAGCTAGCTCTGTTTCTGATTGCATTCTCAACTGCGAGCAAGTTACTGACACCTCTATTAGCATCAGTTTCTATACCTGTAAAAGGAAAGAGTTGTTCTAGATTAGAGATCCTTTCAGGGGGTCAGAAAGGTCAAAACTATTTTCATAATCGTACTAAGATGTTAAAATGTGCCTTCCTCTCCAACTATATATCTTTGTGAGGTTCAAATTTTCTTCACACACTTCAACCAAAAAAACATATCCCAGCACCTTGATGTAAAAGTCGGTAAGAGAATTTAACTACCTTCTATTAAATCAATATTAAATAGATTTCCAAAATTAGATGAAACAGTGACATTCTCCTCACTAAATTTTTTCAAGGAAAATAGAGCCATTTTCCACAAAATATGTTATGTTAACATAGCATGGGTTTGTTATTATTATTTTAAAACAAATTGATAACTATTTAAAATGTATTTGTTTTCATTTCTAATGTGGTAAATATCAATAGCTATAATCCATATGCACAAGAGCTCTTTGGGTTCTCAATTATTATTATTTTTTTAAACTCTTACCTTCCATCTTGGAATAAATACTATGTATTGGTTCCAAGGCAGAAGAGCAGTAAGGGCTAGGCAATGGGGGTTAAGTGATTTGCCCAGGATCACACAGCTGGGAAGTGTCTGAGACCAGATTTGAATCTCCTGTATCTAGGCCTGGCTCTCAGTTCACTGAGTCACCCAGCTGCCCCCCTCAATTATTAAAAAAAAAAAAAAAACCAAACCTCTCACCTTCTGTCTTCTAAGGCAGAAGAGACACAAGGGCTAGGCAGTTAGGGTTAAGTGGTTTGCCCAGAGTCCCATAGCTAGGAAGTATTTGAAGTCAAATTTGAATCCAAGACCTTCCATTTCCAGGCTGATGCTCTATCCACTTAGCTACCTACGTGCCCCTCTCTAATCATTTTTAAGAGTGTAAAAGGATTCTTGGGCCCAAAAAATTCCCTTTTAGAACCACTGGTCTAGAGCATCCTTAAGATCCCTTCTACTTTTAGTTACAGTGAACCTATGAATCCTATAGCCCTTCCAGTCTATATTGCTGAATTATATCCAGTTTGTCGTCTGACCCTGTGGTGTTTCATTGGCCTTTAGCCCAGTCTGTCTTTGGGCACCTGGGTTTGTGTCTTGTCTCCCCACCTAGATCACTATCTTCTGGTTTGCCTCAGTGGTCTCACAATGAGGGACACTTCATGGCTACTTCACAATTTTTTTTTAAACCCTTACCTTCTGTCTTGGAATCCATACTAAATATCAGTTCCAAGGTAGAAAGAGCTCTAAGGGCAGGTAACTAGTAATAAGTCACACAGCTAGGAAGTATCTCAGGCCAGATTTGAACTCAGGACCTCCTGTCCCTAAGCCTGGCTCTTTGTCCACTGAACCACCTCGCTGCCTTCACTTCAGAATTTTTTGCTGGTTGAATGTATGAATGAACAAATGATTTTTAGGGGCCACCATATCTAAGAGGAAATTATGAGCATGTTTACATTGAGGAGACACATCTTATTTAAGACATGTATTGCCAGTGAGATGTGGAGAGAAAAAGCAATGAATGGATTATTGAATAGGTATAACCAGGTTGAGCTATTAGCAAACAGGAATTAGATGGTGCAGATTTTGCCTACTCACAAGCCAACAGCACCTGCTCCTACAGCAAGGCTAGCTACGAGAACCCTCCCTTCAACTCTGTTCCTTTCAGTATGTCTTACCAGTCAGTCAGAATGTCAATCGAGCATTTATTCAGAGCTTATTCAGTGTTCTAGGCACTCTTCTGAATGCAGAGGGTACAGATAAAAGTAAAAGATGGTGTCTGCTCTCACGGTCTAATGAAGGAGACAACATGCAAACAACCATGTACAAAAGCCATATACAGGATAAACTGGAAATAATTGATAGAGGCATGTCCTAGCCTTACAGGGAATTGGGGAAAGGCTTCCTATAGAAGGTAGGAATTTAGCTGGAATTTGAAAGCAGCCAAGGAAGTCAGGAAGCAGAGATGAGGAGAGAGAGAAGAATTCTAGACCTGGTGGACAGCCAGTGAAAGTGCCTCAAGTTAAGAAATGGAGCATCTAGTATCAGGAACATTGTCCCAGGATCACTGACTATGGAAGGACTGGGTATAAAGAGTAAGGCTAGACCTCTGACCCCCATTCTATAAGCAAGGAGACCAAGGACCAAATGACGGAGGTCCCACCAGCTCTGGACCAGGGCCAGTAAAATAACTTTTAGCTTCTAAGCCATTGTTCAGCTTCCTGAACTTATACCCTCTAATGGATGCCAACCTGCTAACTAAGGGATGCAAGATCTCCAACCATTGCCACCCTCTACACCACCTCTTTCCAAACTGCAAAGCAGTAGGACACAATGGAAATAATATTGTCCTGAGAGTAAGAGCACTTTGAGTCCAGTACTGCTTCTTCCATGAAGGATGAAACCTTAATCAAGCTAATTCACCTCTCTGGGCCTCAGTTTCCTCATGTGTAAGATAAGAGGCTTATACTGGAAGACCGCTAAGTCTCTAATGATTGGTCCTATGACCTCTATGCTTCATTCTGATGCTGCCGTTTTGGGATTCAATGAAAAATACAAAATATTTATATCAGACCTTTGAGTAACTGGGAAAATTCACCAATGACCCCAATCTGGAGTCACATGACCTGGTCTTCCAGATGCTATCTCTATCTTGTGCTTATTCCCTAATAATAAGGAATTATTATTGCCTTGAGCTCAGCGGGACCCTCAGTGCCTCAGTTTTCCTCTTCCTTGGATTGTTTGCTTCTCTCTTCTGTCAGGTGGGGTGAGGCAAAATTAATGTTTTGTTAAGGACTCCTGGATTCGGGGGCTGACAGGTGCCTTGTGATTGTGAAATATGAACAGGATATAAGTGCAAAATGCTATTGTTTTACACCTGAGGGTGATGTTTCATAATGGCAATGTGCTGTCAGGACAGTAAGCAAAAATGAATGGTTTGTCTAATCCTCCCTAACTCCCCCAGACTCAGAAGACAGCAATTCACATCCCAGGGTTAGAGAAATATGAAGCTACTCTTCTTCTGCTATAAATTTGCAGTTTCATCAGCCTTGACAGGTGGTTGGACAATCCCAGTCAATTCATCAATTAAATCTACCAATTTGTAGTTGCTGAGAACCTTGTGTCCTTGGCTTCGGAGGAATCCGAGGCCCCAGAAGCTCAGAGAAGGCAGCTCTGTCATTGTGGTTGATGTTTCTGCTTGGAGCTGAGGGAGACATGGGGAATGGAATTTGTCTGGGGAGGCTGAATACAGAGAGAAATGAATTTCCAATTATAGGAGAAAGGGTAGGACTGAAATGGGGTGGGAGGGTTTACCTTAGCCCCATGGATCTGACTTCACTCCTCCCACTGACTTGCAAATTGTCTTGGGGCTTAGAATCACAAAAATGTCAAGGTAGACATTTAGAAGGTATACAGGAACCTTAGAGATCATAGAATCTGACTTGTTCCTTCTCCTTTTTTACAGATGAGGAAACTGTATTCAAGAAAAAAAGAAGTGTTAGTCAAGCAGCTTATTAGTCAATAATCAAGTTATCAGTCAATAAACATTTATTAGATACCTTCTATGTGTCAGGCACTGTGCTAGTTACCAAGTGTACATAGACAAAAAAGTGATTCATTACCATTCTGAAGTAGTTTACAGTCTCCTGGAAGAGGAAAGAAAGAAAGAAAGAAAGAAAGAAAGAAAGAAAGAAAGAAAGAAGAAGAGAAAGAAAGAAAGAAAGAGAAAGAAAGAAAGAAAGAAAGAAAGAAAGAAAGAAAGAAAGAAAGAAAGAAAGAAAGAGAGAAGAAAGAGAGAAAGGAAGAAGAGAGAAAGAGAGAGAAGAAGAGAGAAAGAATGAGAAAGAGTAAAGAATGAGAAGAGAGAAGAGAAGAAAGAAAGAAAGAAGGAAAGAAAGAAAGAAAGAAAGAAGAAAGAAAGAAAGAAAAGAAAGAAAGAAAGAAAGAAGGAAGGAAGGAAGGAAGGAAGGAAGGAAGGAAGGAAGGAAGGAAGAAGAAAGAAAGAAAGAAAGAAAGAAAGAAAGAAAGAAAGAAAGAAAGAAGAAAGGAAAGAAAGAAAGAAAGAAAAGAAAGAAAGAAAGAAAGAAAGAAAGAAGAAAGAAAGAAAAGAAAGAAAGAAAGGAAGAAGAAAGGAAGGAAGGGAAGGAAGAAAGGAAGGAAGAAAGAAAGAAAGAAAGAAAGAAAGAAAGGAAGGAAGAAAGGAAGGAAGAAAAGAAAGAAAGAAAGAAAGAAAGAAAGAAAGAAAGAAGAAAGAAAGAAAGAAAGAAAGAAAGAAAGAAAGAAAGAAAGAAAGAAAGAAAGAAAAGAAAGAAAGAAAGAAAAGAAGGAAAGAAAAGAAAGAAAGGAAGGAAGGAAGAAAGGAAGGAAGAAAGAAAGAAAGAAAGAAAGGAAGGAAGGAAGGAAGGAAGAAAGAAAGAAAGAAAGAAAGAAAGAAAGAAAGAAAGAAAGAAAGAAAGAAAGAAAGAAAGAAAGAAAGAAAGAAAGAAAGAAAGAAAGGAAGGAAGAAAGGAAGAAAGAAAGGAAGAAAGAAAGAAGGATGGATGGATGATGGATGGATGGATGGATAGATGGAAAGATATATAGATAGATATATAGACAGAAAGACAGACAGATAGATAGATTAGATGGATAGATGGATGGATGGATGATGGATGGATAGAGAGATGGATGGACAGAGGGATGGATAGATAGACAGATAGATTAGATGGATGGATGGATAGATAGATAGATAGATAGATAGATAGATAGATAGATAGATAGATAGATAGATAGATAGATAGATAGATAGATAGATAGACAGATAGCAGAATAATTCTAGGGATAATAAAATAGAGATTTCATTGGTTTAGAGAATTTCCAGGAAAGAAACAATTCTTCCAGTGTAAGGCAACACCTTTGCTGCTTTGAATCCTAAGGAGATGATTAGAGCTGAGGTCGATGAACCATGGCCTATGGACCAAATCCAACCAACTGCTTGTTTTTGTACAGCTCATGAGCTAAGAGGTTTTTACATTCTTTAAATATATAAAAAACGTACAAGAACAGGTGATTAAATGATATGGACTAGAACTCAGGTCTTCCTGACTTTGGGATCAGCTTTCTCCTCACTATGCCGTACTGCCTCATAATAATGGTATACAGGATAAATACAGATAAGCACAAGGGTTTGTTTTTTTTTAAACTAGCAACTTTGTTTCAAAGAATTACAAACTAAATTACAAATATTTTAACAGGGATTGTTAACATTTTGGGGATAGGGAGTGAGGGAAGACACACAAGACCATAGGAAGACAAAACTACTATTTTTTTTAAAGATTTCCTTTACAAACCCCCCAGAGGTGCCTATGGCAGCAAGATTTCTCCTGATTAAAAAAAAAAAAAGGTGGGGTGGAGGGCACTGGCATTTAGGGGGATCAGAAGAGGTTCTATGGAGATATTATTTCAGCTGCATTTAAAAAGACACAAGAGGTTCTGTGAGATGGAGGTGAGCAGGAAAACATTCCAGGGATGGGGGAGCAGTCCCCAAGGTCACACAGAAAGAGTTGTCCGTGAACATTTACTTGTTTCTCCTCCTTGTGCTGTTGCTGATGGTGCTTGTGCCACTGACACGATGGGATAGAACTTAGAGATGCTGCCCCCATTAATAGGAGATGAGATGCCTCATGAGAGTATCTCTTTGTAGTTTTTATCCTTTTTCAACTGAGAGTGAGCATGAGTATAGACTGCCTGAGCTAGATGGAGCTAGAAATCTGTTCTTTGACTTTTAATCAAGGAAGTCTTCCTGGAAGAAGGAGGCTTGAAAAAGAGCCAAACAGGCTCGCTTTGCTTAACTAGCAGTTAAGGGATGAGGGACAAGTTCATCACTGTTGAGAACATTTCCGGCTTCATTGAGGAGTTGAACTAGACAGCCACCAAGGTGCCTTCCAATGCTAAGCTCCTGTGTTTCCATATATTTCTAGCTGCTGGGATTCAAGGATTCTTTGAGATTTTTAGGCTAAGCTTGAAGGATCGGTTTCCCTATTTTTGAAAAAACAGAGAAAGAATAGTTTGAAATATGGTCCCCTTTATGAACCTCAGAAATGAGAGCCAGAAAGCAGGGGAGAACTGGAAAAACAGTAAGGGAATCACCTCTGCCCCCCCCCCACACACACGGAATCACCTCTGCCCCCCCACACACACACACGCAGCCCTCCCTGATCTGCATTTGGCATGGAGAGGAGGAGGGAGCCACTGACACTGCAACTAGGAGCCCACAAATGTGTTTTCCGAGAGAAGCTGCTAATGGGCTCATCAGGGCTTTTTATGAGATGATGTGAATTGCTCTGGCCAATGAGGCTTAATGGGCCTTCCTCAAACGAGTTGTCCCCGTGCGTGCCTTCTCCCCGGAGGGGTGGCTCAGAGTGAAGCTCAGAATATTAATCTGGCCCGAGAGGGGTGCTTCCCCCTCCCCCTTCCTCATAAAGTTGTGGAAATTGAGGTCAGGTTGGTCCCTGGTGACTCTCGTTGGGTAAACAGCCTGACAGTGTGTTTGCTCATTGATGTCCCGATGAGGAGGGAGAGGGGCGAGGGGCAGGAGCTCGTTCTGTGAGAGCCAAGGACGCCCCCAGGTTCAGTGTATTCCTTCACTTGGCCCCAGAAGTCCGTCCTTAAAATGGCAGGTGCCCCTAATTGCAAAGGTAAGGACAGGAAATGCTGGGGACACAGGATAGGACGAGGTCTTTGGGCTGTTTACAGCAGCCGAGCAAATGAACTCTAAGCTATCATCGCCTTTCACCAGTCCTTGCTCCTCCCAGAGGGAGCAACATTAATGAAAATACTTTCTTTTCCACTAACTTGGTGCAAGTTGTTACTCACCAGAGGTGCCTGGCAAGGAAGGAACACGAAGGAACCTTTGAGAACATCCAACATCATCTCATTTAACATAGGAGGAAACTGAGGCTAGAAATGATCAAGTAATTCACATAGGTAGGAATGGATCAAATTGACATGATAAATACCTTAATATCCCGCTAGTGCAAGGCACTGTGCTAAGTGGTAAGGAAACAAAGATAGAAAAATATTATAGCAGCTAGATGGCTCAGTGGATAAAGAATCAGGCTTAGGGATGGGAGGGAGATCCTGGGTTCCAATGCGGCCTCAGTCACTGGCTAGATGTGTGGTCCTGGGCAAATCACTTATCCCCAATTTCTTAACCTTTACCTCTCATCCATCTTAGAACCAATACTTGGTATTCATTCTAAGACAGAAGGTAAAGGTTTCTAAAAAGAAGGAAGGGAAAGAGGGAGGGGGAAGGAGGGAGAAGGGAAGGAAGGGAGGGAGGGAGGGAAAGGAGGAAGGAAGGAAGGAAGGAAGGAAGGAAGGAAGGAAGGAAGGAAGGAAGGAAGGAAGGAAGGAAGGAAGGAAGGAAGGAAGAAAGGAAGGGAGGAAAGAAAGAAGGAAGAGAGAGAGGGAGGGGGAAGGAGGGAGAAGGGAAGGAAGGGAGGGAGGGAAAGGAGGAAGGAAGGAAGGAAGGAAGGAAGGAAGGAAGGAAGGAAGGAAGGAAGGAAGGAAGGAAGGAAGGAAGAAAGGAAGGAAGAAGGGAAGGGAGGAAAGAAAGAAGGAAGAGAGAGAGGGAGGGGGAAGGAGGGAGAAGGGAAGGAAGGGAGGGAGGGAAAGGAGGAAGGAAGGAAGGAAGGAAGGAAGGAAGGAAGGAAGGAAGGAAGGAAGGAAGAAAAAGCAAGAGAGACAGAGAGAATCAGATGGAGGGAGAGGAGGAGAGAGGGAGGGAGAGAAAGAGAAAGTCAGAGAGAAAGATAGAGAGGCAGACAGAGGAAGAGACAGAAACAGGCAGACAGAGAAATACTACAGATCTTAACTTCAGGGACAATATTAATTTTGGGCTAGAGGAAACTTCTGAAGATACCTAGGTCAGATTTTACAGATGAGGAACTTGAGGTCCATAGAGGTTTTGCAACTTATCCAAGGTCCTACAAATAGTAATAATAATGATCTCTAACAAAGTATTTACTATTTGTGTTTTTATTATCCCCATTTTACAGATGAAGAAACTGAAGCAAGTGGAAGTTAAGTGACTTTCCTAGGATCACACAATTAGTGTATGAGTCTGGATTTGAACTCAGGTCTTCCTGACTTTAGGCCTATTATTCTATCCACTGCACTGCCTCACTCAGGGATTCAGTTTGAATTCCTTGGCTTCAGAACCACTGTTCTTTCTGCTGTACTGCAGTCCCTTGTCTATTGAGAATGATGTGACATATAAATAATATAAGTATAATACTTGGAAGAACACAAAAGAGGCAAAGGAGAGAGCCAAAGTTTTCTTGGAAAATTTGAGAAGGGAGAAGTTGGTGTTAGCTGAGGTGAGGACTCAAATGAGGGAAAGCTTCAAAGAAGAAGGTAGAACCTGAGTTGGGTCTTGGAGGATTTTAACAGGTAGGAATGAGGAGGGAATGTATTGCAGTTAGTAGTGGGTGACTGGAGTGAATAATACAAAAGCAAGAGATGATAATTAATATGAAGGACTAGCCAATAGCCCAGTTTGGTGAATGAAGTAGAGAATTCTGTTAAATAGCGCTTTTCTAATAAATTGAAGCCAGTTTAGGGAAGGCTTGGAAGGTCAGGCTAAGAAGCTGGTATCTTATCCTCTAGGCAATGGAGAGCCATATAAGGTTTTTGAGCTGGAGAGTAACATGATCAGGCCTGTTGCTTAGGGTTATTTTGGTAGTCATGTGGAGAATAGATTGGAGAAAGAAAACACTAGAATCAGGAATAATTAGTAGGCCATCATCAAGAGTTTAAGTGATGGAGAAATAAGGGTTTCTTTGATTCTTTGGTTTTTGTTTTTTCACTCTTACTTGCTGTCTTAGTAACACTCTTAAAGACAGACAGGGAAGGCTTAGGCAGACAGAGTTAAGTGACTTGCCTACAGTCACACAGGTAGGAAGTGTCTGAGGCCAGAGGTGAAGCGAGGTCGTCCTGACTCCAGGCCCCACACTTTATCCACTGAGCCACCAAGCTTCTCCCCAGGAAAAAGGGTGGTGGCCATGCGATGGATGCATAGGAGAGAGATTCTAAAGACAGCCTCACAGGATAGTCTTATCTTATTTAAACACTAAGGAGAATGTCCAAGAGCCCCAGCCCCTTATACCAGGAGAGGGAAAAGCCAAACCTACTGTGCCATTGTGCAAATATTTGATTTTCTCCTGCATAAAGCTCACCTGAGAATCCCAGAAGCTAAGAGGAGGAAGGAGCCAGAGACTCCGGCTCTAGGAGAGTTCACTCCCTACTTCCTAATCCCTCCTGTTTCTGGACAGTTCTGATTTTAGGAAAGGCTGCCTCCATGTAATTTCCACCCAGGGATCTGAGTTTTTCCCTAGAGCAAGAGTCCTTAACCTGGGGCCAGTTAGCTCTTAAAATCTATAGCTATAAAGGGCAGTCAGGTAGCTCATTAGATAGAGAACCAGGTCTGGAGGCAGGGTTCAAATCTAGTCTCAAAACACTTCCCAGCTGTGTGACCCTGGGCAAGTCACTTAACCCCCATTGCCTAGCCTTTACCACTCTTCTGCCCTGGCACTGATTCTTAGTTTTGATTCTAAGATGGATGGTAAGGGTTGGGAAAAAAAGGGGGGACTATCAAAGGGGTCCATGACACAGGAGACGAAGAGCACCATCTCAATCTTTTTCCCCTCTCCCAGCCCAGGAACCTTTGCTATGAGAAATCGGACCATTTAAGTTGGCAGGGCTGCTGCAGAGAGAGTCAGGAGATTTGCACATGCCCAATTTGCCTAAATAAGAACAGCCATTTTTGACGAGTTCTATGTGAGTTCCAAGTCTGACATGTTCATTTGTTTTTTAAATACTTACCTTCCATCTTGGAATCAATGCGAATGATTCCAAGGCAGAAGAGCAGTAAGGACTAGGCATTTGGGGTTAAGTGTCTTGTGCAGGGACACACAGGGAGGAAGTGTCTGAGGACATTTGAACCCAGGACTGTCCATCTCTAGTCCTAGACCTCAATCCGCTGAACTACAGAGCTGCCTCTGATTCTGAGATGTTTTAAGGTTAGTGCATGCATTTTCAGACCTTCTTATATATATTGACTGTATGACTTTGGGCAGGTCACTTATCTTCTCAGTGAGAACTAGGCAACTTTCTAAGAATAAATGAAAGAGAAGGTTGTTGTCATTCAGTCATTTTTCAGTCCTGTCTGAATCGTTGGGATCCCATATGGGGTTTTCTTGGCAGAGATACTGGAGTGGTTTGCCATTTCCTTCTCTAGCTCATTTTACAGATGAGCAATTGAGGCAAACAGGGCTCAATGACTTGCCCAAGGTCACACAATACATATGTCTGAGACCAGATTTTTAAAAATTTTTGTTTATTTATTTATTTATATTTTTAAAAATATTTTTTCATGCTTACATGATTCGTTTTCTGTCCCTTCTCTTCTCCCTCTCCCCTTCCTAGAGTGGATAAATAATTGCACTGGGTAATACATGTGTTATCACTTGATACCCATTTCCATATTATTCATACTTGTAACAGAACGATCTTTTAAAACCAAAACCTCTAATCTTATACCCATATAAACAAGTGGTAAATCATGCTTTCCTTCTGGATTTCTACTCCCACAGTTCTTTCTCTAGATGTGGATAGCATTCTTTCTCCTAAGTCCCTTGGGATCTTCCTGGATCATCGCATTTGCTATATGCAAAGTCTATTACATTTAATCGTCCCACAATGTGTCAGTCTCTGTGTACGATGTTCTCCTGGTTCTGCTCCTCTCGCTCTGCATCACTTCCTGGAGGTTGTTCCAGTCTCCGTGGAATTCCTCCACTTTATTATTCCTTTTAGCACAATAGTATTCCATCACCAACATGTACCACAATTTGCTCAGCCATTCCCCAATTGATGGGCATCCCCTCGCTTTCCAGTTTTTGGCCACCACGAAGAGCGCAGCTATGAAAATTTTTGTACATGTCTTTTTCCTTATTATGTCTTTGGGGTACAAACCCAGCAGTGCTGTGGCTGAGATGAGATTTGAATTCACAAAAAGAAGTCTTCCTGATTCCAAGCCTGGAGCTCTCATTTGCCGTACCACCTAACTGCCCTAAAAAAGAAGGTGCTGACTTGCATTTGCAGAGCAAGTTTCCCCTCATCGGAGAGTTCCTTGTCCAGTGAAATCATAAGTCCAATCCCTATCCCTTCCCAGACAACTAGAATAAGTATAATGAGTATGAGTTTGTTTTGGTTTTTGCAGAATAAATAAAATTTATACGGGACAGAATTATTTATCTACTTTATTTCATTGTAAATACTAATATGCAAAATTTGATGATGCAACTAACCACTGCTCATAGGGCTCTGGAGAATCACCATTCTATGGGACAGAAACTTTTAGATAAATAAAGATAGTAAATATGCCTGCCCTCATTCATCACTCATTCAGGTTAAACACAGCTAGACAGTAACAATAAAGGCACCTACTTAATTCTTTAAGGTTTACAAGGCACTTTGTATATGTTTTCTCTTTTGATCCTCTCAATAAACCTGTGAGGTAAGTACTGGTATTATCCCTATTTTACAGTTGAAGGAACTGAGGTTGAGAAGAGGTTAAATGACTTGCGTGTACCATAAAGCTAGTAAGACTTCCAGGCAACATTTGAACTCAGGTCTGTCTGACTCCAAGAAAAATAATCATCCCCTTCCCCATCTACTAAGCATTGATACCAATAGATTCTTATGTGGCATAGCTTTGAATACACACACTATTCTGGTTACTTTCCTTTGAATGTGTCTGAAATCATAGAATTTATAGCTGAAAGAGTCAGGACTGTCTTGTCCATGGGGGCAGCTGGGTGGCTCACTGGATTGAGAGCCAGGCCTAGAGACAGGAGGCCCTGGGTTCAAATCTGGCCTCAGATACTTCCTAGCTGTGTGACCCTGGGCAAGTCACTTAGCCCCCATTGTCTAGCCCTTACCACTCTTCTGCCTTGGAATCAATACCCAGTATTGATTTTAAGATGGAAGGTAAAGAGTTTGTTTTTTTTTTAAATGGTCTCGTCCAACATCCATATTTTTTTTTCATGACAAAATTGTTGCCTAGAGAGGCTTACCTGGCTGGCCCAAGATATCAGAGCTACTGAGTTGCAGATTTGAGATTAGAACCCTGACCTGCTATAGGAAACCTTTTTGTAAAAAAAAATTGTTTTTTAAGCTATACATAGCAGCTACCTGGTTCAGTGTATAGAGAGCCAGGCCAAGAGATGGGAGGTTTAAATTTGGCCTCAGATACTTCCTAGCTGTGTGACCCTGGGCAAGTCACTTAACTCTGTTTGCCTAGCCCTTGCCCTTCTGTCTTAGAGTTGTTACTAAGTAAGAGTTTTAAAAAACAACTATATTGGGGACTAGAGGAATGTCCAAGGAGGGATAGGGACCATTGCTTGAGATAGATGGAATGATGATAATAGATAACTGAGACAATGTCCCATTTGTTCTCATTTTTCCTTCTAAGGAGAATGTTTTTAATTTTTTAAAATTTTGTTAGAAAAGAATAGACTGAACATGATTAGTAAGTAGTCAAAACCCAAGATATATGAGGAGGCGGTCAGGCAGCATTTATCTGCCCTTGATTAGTTCAAATCACCAGGCCCATCGAAATTACCTCCCAGGACTCCAACAGCAACGACAAAGGTGAATGCTGAGCCATTGATTAAAAGATCTTGGATCATAGGGAGACATATCAGGAGTAGAAAAGAGCAAATTTTGTTCCAACTTAAAAAAAAAAAAGAAAGGAAGTGAAGTCTGAAAACTCTAGGCTCCTGAACTTGATCTAAATTTCTGACTGAGGTTTAGAATATATTATTAAGTCTATGAACACTTAGAAAGGGATGCAATGATCATTAAAATATGGCTTTACTTTTTTAGCTGTGTGACCTTGGGCAAGTCACTTAATCTCAACTGCCTAACCTTTACTATTCTTCTGCCTTAGAACTGATAGTATCAATTCTGAGACAGAATGTGAGGATTAAAAAAAAAAGATATGGCTTCATCAAAAAGAGGTCATGCCTGACTAATCCAGTTTCCATTTTCTGAAAGGATAAGGAATGCCTTTACATGATTGACAGTAGGTCTCAGAGTCAGGAAAGACCTAGGTTTAAATCTTGTGTCTGACACATAGTGGCTTTGAGATCCTGTGTATCACTTAAATCTTTGCTTTCTGGGTAATTTTCTAAGATAGGATCTTAACCTAGGGGGTGGGAGGTATCTATGAACTTGTTTTTTTTCCTAAAATTTTTTTCAGAAACACCTACTTTTTAAATGAATTAATTTGTTATTAAAATTTCCAAGTATTTCCCTCCTTCCTGCTCTAGAAAGGGCATCATTTGCCCCCCAAAATATGTATTTATAAAACTTCATTTTGCATGTTTCTGTTTCTAAGTTCTTTTTCTGAAGGTAGACGTTTATGTTATTTTTCAAGTATTATTTCTATAGCTGTATATAATGTTCTCCTGGTTCGCTTGTTTCACTCTTCGTAATTTCATATAGGTCTTTCCATTTCTTTAACTTGACCTTCTCATCATTTCTTAATGAGCATGTAGTACTCCATCACAATCATATGCCACAATTTGTTCAGCCATTCCCCACTTGATGGGCATCCCCTCAGTTTCCATTATGAACTTGTTTTTAAATATCTTGACACCTACAGTTTGCTCTGATTGGTTTCCTTTGTAATTCTATGTATTTTAATTCAAAAATGTCAAAAATCCTAAGGATTCCATCGCCATCACTAGATTGCCAAAGAGGTCCATGATACACAAAAGGGTTGAGAATCCCTGCACTAAGGAAATAGATTGCAAAGGAAATGCCAATCTGCGTTGGGAGAGGGAATTTTAGAGGTAGATTTAGATTTCAACTAAGAATTTGACGAAATCTGTTATTTGTAGAGAAGATCAGAGGATTTGGGCTGGAAGATAATAAAGGTGGACAGATTCAGAATTGGTTGTGAGGTTGGACCTAAAGAATAGTTAGTAATGGGCTGATGCTCAGTTGGAGGCAAAGCTATAGTAGCACAGCCCAGTGATCTGTCCTTAGCTCTGCTGCTAGTTAACACTTTTATTGATGTCTCAGACAAAGGCACAGATAGCATATTTGTCAAATTTGTAGATGAGGGGAAGCTTAGAGGGGTTGCTAATATATCAAATAACATGTTGTTACTGTTCAGTCATTTTTCAGTCATGTCTGACTCTTCATGACCCCAGCTGGGGTTTTCTTGGCAAAGAAATTGGAGTGTTTGCCATTTCCTTCTCCAGCTCATTTTACAGATGAAAAACTGGAACAAATAGGGTTAGGTGACTTGCTCATGGTCACACAGCTAGTAAATAAATATCTGAGGCTAGATTTGCACTCAGGAAGATGAACCCTCCTGCTTCTAGGCTTGGTACCATATTCACTATGGCACCTAGATGCCCAATAGTTGGCCCAAACAAATAGCATAGGTGTGCTCAAAAAGATCTTGACAGGTTAAGAACAATGGGCTATCTAATGAAAAATAAAACTTAATATTTTACACTTGTGTATCAAAAATCAACTTAATAAATATAGTGGAAACATCTAGAGAAAAAATTGTGGGAGTAGAAAGCAGAAGAAAAACATAATTGATCACATGGTTTGATAGGGATATGAGTGGGGCTGTTGACTTTAAATGATCACTCTATTGAAAATATTAAGAATATGGAAATAGCTTTTGAACAATGATACACATAAAACCCAGTGGAATTGCTCATTGACTCTGGGGGGCAGGGAAGGAGGAGAGGAGGGAAAGAACATGAAGCATGGAAGCATGGGAAAATCTTCTAAATTAATTAATTAAATGAATTTAAAATATAAATAAATGAACAGTGGAAAATTCATGACTAGACAGGAATTTCTATGAGAAAAGATCAGGGGATTTAGTGGATTGTCAACAGTATGACATGGCAGCTAAAAAAATCTAATAGTAATGGGTTGACTTTGGAGAGACATAGTGCCTAGAGAATGAGGGCTATAATTGAGTTTCATTATGTACGCTCTGCTCTGGAACACAGCATCTAGTTCTGGGCACTATCTTTGTGGAAAACTGGAGTGTGTCCAACAGAAGATGTCTAGCTAGCATGGTGAGCAAATTAGAGAACAGGCCATGTGAAAGTAGGTAGCAGCAAGTGAAACAAGCAGCTCCCGAGTTGGCCACCAAAGGAAGCAATTGTGTTGCTTCCTTTGAAAGAAGAGAAAACTTAGGGATGGACAGAATGGCCGCTTTTAAATACTTGAAGGGTTGGCATATGGAAGGAGGACTAGATTTGTTTGGTTTGGTGCTATAAAGCAAAACTAGAAGTATTGGGTAGAAGCTGGTGAAGCTTTAACCCATCTTAGCAGTGAAAGCTAACCAAAAGTGGAAAGAGAAATCACAGGAGGTCTTCAGGCAGTATCAGAACTACATTTTGGGAGGGCAGCTGTGTGGGTCAGTAGGTTGAGAGCCAGGCCTAGAGATGGGAGGTCCTGGGTTCCAATCTGGCCTCAGTTGTGTGATCCTGGGCAAGTCACTTAATCCCCATTGCCAAGCTCTTACCACTCTTCTGCCTTGGAACCAATACACAGTATTGACTCCAAGATGGAAGGTAAAGGTTTAAAAAAAGAAGAAAAAGAACTACATGTTGGAGGTATTACAGAAGAATTCAGGCACCAAAAGCCTACTAGAGTACCTTACTCAAATTCTAGAGACACCCCACTAGAGAAGGCCTCTTGTAACCTTTGGGCAAGTCATTTTCTTTCTCTGGGTCTCAGTTTCTTGATCTATAAAATGAACCAATGTCCCCAAGATGACCTTGAAGTTTCCTTCCATACCTAAATTCCTACATCCTTTGCAGAGATCAGATTCTATCATTCTAACTCTTTGGACTGCTTTCTCCACCCAAACTCAGAGATCTTTCTGTTCCATGAGTCACCAGAGAAACCAGCTCTCTACCCCAGGTGCGATCTGATTAGTGCAGAGCACAGACTATATCATTCCTTGGCTTTCCTGGGGCCATAAGGTAGAGGAAAGGTCCGAACCTTAACAGCTCTCTTTTCTGCCCTCACTCCAGCCCGCCCTGAAGATGTCGGCACCAGCCTCTACTTTGTGAATGACTCCTTGCAGCAGGTGACCTTCTCCAGTTCTGTGGGGGTCGTGGTGCCCTGCCCGGCCACAGGCTCCCCCAGTGCTGTCCTTCGATGGTACCTTGCCACAGGTGATGACATCTATGATGTGCCACACATCCGGCATGTCCATGCCAATGGGACGCTGCAGCTCTACCCTTTTTCGCCCTCTGCCTTCAATAGCTTTATCCACGACAATGATTACTTCTGTACCGCAGAAAATGCTGCGGGGAAAATCCGGAGTCCCAACATCCGGGTTAAAGCAGGTAAGGGAAAAATGAGGTTGAGGGAAGGGGACAGGTGGCCATAAGGGCATCATCCTAGAATGTAAAGGTGGAAAGAATCTAGCCCAATCTCTTTTTTTTTTTTTTAATGAAAAAGTCTAGGGCAGTCAATTGAATTTTTTTTATGAGGGCACGGCTAGTAGATAGCAAAATCAGAATTTACACCCAAATCCAAGAATCTAAATCCAGTCTGATGAAAAGAGTTTTCCATCACCCCATCAATAAACATATTCCTATTTCCTTTCCCCAGACTAAATTCTGAAAATGAGATTGAGGAACAATACTAGATTTCTTTCTTAAAATACAATTTATTTAAGCTAGACAATTTAATTTTTATTGATATATTGTTTTTACAACACTCAAATTTCCTCTCTATGCTTCCCTGCATTTCAAAGAATATTTGTTTAGAGAAAAATCAGAAAAAATGAAGCAATAAGCAAAAATTGGAGAAAAAATCTGAAAATGCATGTAATGTTCCACATGCATAGACCCCTACCTCTGTAAAAGATGGGAGGAGGTATTCTCCTGTGTCCATTTTTTGGGAACCATCTTCATTTCCAATGATTTCACAGCTTTTACTTTTGGCAGTACTAGAGTTGTGAAGACCTCTGTGTTGTGTTTAGAAATGGTCTAAGGAAAAATTCATAAAAGTAGGGGCTCTTGGCATTTGATTGGGGTGAGTTTTCTCTAGAAAGAGAGATACAACATGAGACAAGACTTCCAGAAGGAGGAGGCTGTTTAGACATTGGGGCAGATGCTTGTAGTGGAATGTGGATTCTTCATATCTGACAGTTTCTTTCAAACAGAAGAGATTCTTGTTTGTCTTGACTGGGCTAGGGAGTTCTGCTATAAAGATTTTGTCACTTGATTCATTTCCAGAGTCTGTCCCCATAAACCAGAGTCTGTTACACTATTTTGGGGATGGGAGGTGGGGTGGGGAAGGGAATGCCTGTTTGAATATGGCCAGTTAACAATGGTGTTTGGTGGTAACTAAGGGATGCTACGCTCCACACTCTGTCTCTGGCAGAATTCTACTGCAGTGGTTAGAAGCAAGAAAGAACTGGATCAAGGCTGTATCTACAACGGATGAGAATTTGGGTCAAGGGAATACAGCAAGAGATCTCCAAACTCCTGTTCCTAATGATAGACTTGAAATGGTCTTTTTAAAGGAAGAAGGCTTATAGCATAATAATAACAAAACCCCCCTAGGTAATTTGCCACCAACCTGCAAATAAATCATCTCTTTTCCTAAATCCCTCCTTATCTAGAGCCCCTATCCAGTAGAACAAACTCCATCTAAGAAAGACAGTAGATTTTTCTGGTTAAGGTGATATATTTTTGCTCCCAAGGCAAAAAGGGCATAGGAATCCAGTTACTCACTTCATTGGTTTGAGGTCAGAACACTAGTTTGTGCCACTTACCCTGGATGGTGGGAAGGGAGGATATGAACAAATGCCCTTTCCAACTCCCTCTTCTCTAATCAGATGTTTTATGCTCTTGGTTTGAAACTGATCTCTGACCTGGAAAGCCAGACCTTAGAGATTCAGTACCAAGCCTGGCCTTTCATAATCTGTGTGATCAAATATGTCCCTTTGGGATCAATCTATCTCTCTGTGGATCTCTCCTCTTCCCATAGAAGAGCCTTCTCTTTCTGTCTAGGGCTGGGGACAAAAATGAGAATTACAAGGTTTTGGAGAAGAGCTACAGATCTACACATCAAAGCATACTGTGGCACCCTAGAATGGGAGCTCCTTCATCACTCTTACTCTATCCTTCTCTATAGCATTCACACTGCAAAGAAGAGATGATTTGTGAAAGGAGGAGGGAGCAAGGCTGAAAAATGTTCATAGTCAATTATGTGACTCTTGATGAGGACAGAGGGGCTGCAGGTGCACAGTGAGGAGACCCTAAATGTTGCCTTGGCAACCATGAAAGAGTGGGGGAGGGGAATTGGCCCAGGTGCCTTCACATGGGCAAAGGAGGGAGGCAGAGGACTCTGGAACCTTTGGCTCCACCTAAGAGAATGTAAGCTGGACTTCTGTTCCAGGGAATGGGTCTGGGAAAGATGGGCTATTTGTACAAAACTGAGGGATGGAGACAGGAATGCCACCTGCCTAGACCACCAGGAGGAGCTCTGCCATCTAGGGAAAGGGCCAGGGGAAAGAGAAGGGGCCTCTGCTTGTGACAGTTCTATGGTATCATCATAATTGTTATTTACACATTAAGTTTGCAAAATGCTTTTCTTTGAACAACCCAGTAAGGTTAGGGAAGCACAAGTATTAGTAATACCATTTTACAGATGAGGAAACTGAGGTTTAGGGAGATGAATGGCATGCCTAGGGTCAGCTTCTCTATTTCAGGGCCATAATTTGAATCCAAGACTTCCTAACTTCTACAGCCCCCTTTCCCACTGTGTTACAAGTGAGATCAGATCATTAGGATCGTCACCCAGGGTGGACAATAGGGCAGTTGCCTCAGTCAGAAGATTGTAGGGTGGTATGAGAAGCAGGAGATTTTCTTAGTGATTGGGTGATAGGATATGTCACTGAAGGATCAGCTCTGGGAAAAACTGATGGAGGTTGAAGGACTAAGGCAGAGTTTAGGAGGGAGGAGGAAGGCGCTATTTCTAAGGGAGAATTTTAGAGGCTATCCCTTAACTCTAATGAAAACCTGGAAAAGTATAGAGGATTAAGCTTCCTTTTCATCAGTCTAGCTTATTTATTATTAGCAGATGTCTCTTGTTTGGTGCTGAATGAAATTAAATTAAAGAATGCACTCCTACCCTTGAAGAATATATAGTCTAGGACACAAGGCAGATGGAGAGAAAGCTATTTGTTTCTTCACATGCACAATCAAAACACCTTGAATTTCTGCAGAGCTTTAAGGTTTGCAAAGTGCTTTTCTTACAACAATCCCATAAGTAGAGAATATAAGTATTATTACATTTTATATGAATACATTTTTTAAAACGGGAATAGGTGGCAGAGTGAATAGAGTGCTAGGTCATTAATCAGGAGGATTGAGATTCAAATCTGGTTACAGACAACTCTAGCTGTGTGAGGCTGGGCAAGTCACTTATCCCCATTTGCCTAGCCCTTGCCCTTCCATTTTAGAAGTGATACTAAAACAGAAAGTAAGGGTTTAAAAAAAAAATAGGGATAAGGATTCGACCTGTGATTTCATTGACATAAGAAACTTCTGAATGAGGAAACTCCATCTATCAATAGAAATTGTCAACTTCTCTGCAATTTATACTCTTAGAGGGTTTCCCAGAACACGAAGAGGGAAGGTAACTTGGCCATAGGCAATGGAGCCAGTAAGTGTCAGAGATAGGACTTGAACTCATGTCCTCTTGGCTTGACTTGAGACCAGTTCTGTAATCCCCTATACCATACTGCCTTTCAAGTACAGTATTGCATTTTTAAAAATGAAGACACTAAAGCTTATAGGGGCCCCAGATTCTTAGAGGTCATCTTGTGTATCCTTCAGTGAAACAACTTGCCCATGGTCACCCAGATCCCCTTTACTCCAAGCCCAGTTCCAAGTTCAGGACTTCTTGTTGTCTTTGTGCTCTTCCCATGGCTCATCTTCGAGAAAATCAATCATTAGGTGTTGGTAATTTTTGATATATTGAAATGGTAGGGTCTTCTCATTAATTGATTCTCCAATTCACTCTCCAAGGAAGCTATTCCAAACCTATCTTTTTTCCTCAAGCTCCCCATGTATTCCCCTCATCCTTCCCCTTCTCATTTAGCTGAGAACCTTTCTTCTTATCTTTCAGGAAAAAAGTAAGGCTATTCAACATGAGCTTCTACTCCTCCCATTCTCTTGATCTCAATTCCCCTTGATATCATCCCCTACTATCTCTTGCCCCCAAGTCTCTGACAAAGATAAGGCCAACCTCCTTACAGGTAAAAGTGATTCCATCCCCTTTCATCTTCTCTAGCAGCCTGCAATCTCCATCATCCTTCCTCATTCCTGAATCTCCATCTTCTTATCAACTAGTTCTTTTCCTATTGCCTTCAAGAATTTGCTCAAATTTTCCTCATCCTTAAAAAATCCAAAACAACCAACTCTCATTAGATCCTGCCATCTTCTCAAACTATCATTCTGTATCTCTCCTTTTTCTCAGTCACACTTGAAAAAGCTCTCTATACTCACTGTCTCCATTTGCTCTTCTCTAGCTACTCTTTAGTCATTTGTAGTCTGAATTGAACTGAAATTGCTCTCTCCAAAATTACCAGTGATCTCTTGCTTGATGGTAGTTTCTCAGTATTCATCCTTCCTGACCTCTTTGCTGCATTTAACACTGTTGGCCTTTTCTCCTTTTGAATACTTTCTTCTTTCTTGATTTTTGTGGCATTATTTTCTCTTGGTTTGCTTCCTACCTGTTTGATCACCCCTCAGTTTTATTTTCTGGCTTATTCTCTTCATCATGTCACCTAACTGTGGATGTTTCTGAAAATTCTCTCTCTCTCTCTCTCTCTCTCTCTCTCTCTCTCTCTCTCTCTCTCTCTCTCTCTCTCTGTCTCTCTGTCTGTCTCTCTGTCTCTCTGTCTCTCTGTCTCTCTCTCTCTCTGTCTCTGTGTCTGTGTGTCTGTGTGTCTGTGTGTCTGTCTCTCTTTCTCTCTCTCTCCCCCCCTCATCAAATTCCATGGATTTTTAACTTTCATCTCTAAGTATATGACTCCAAAATTTGTATAATTAGGCTAGACTCTCCCCTGAGCTTCAGGCTCACATCACCAGTTGCTATCGGGCCCTTCAAAATGAATATCCTGCAAACATTTTTTTTTACCCTTACCCTCTTAGTATTAATTCTAAGACAAAAGAGCAACAATGGCTAGGCTATTGGGGTTAAATGATGTATCATCCGTGGTGATACAGCTAGGTAGTATCTGAGACCAGATGTGAACCAAGGTCTTCTCAACTCTAGGCCTAGAGCTCTATCCTTTGTGCTACCTACCTAGCTTCCTCCTCCAGGAAACCATTTTTCTAGTAGCTCCAGTTTATGACCTCAGCATTATCCCTGACTCCTCATTCTCTCTAAACCCATTGTCATTTCCACCTCATAATATCTCTCACATCTTTTCTCTTCTCTCTACACACACACAGCTTCTACCTTAGTTAAGGCCTTCATCGCTTCTAAGCCATATTATTGCAACAGCCTCTCCATTGGTCTTTCTGCCTCATGTCTCCCCATTCTAAGCTAGCCTATACCCTGCTGCCCAAATACATTTCATTAAATGCAGTTTTGACCACATGACCACATCTTCTACTCAACCAATTCTAGTGACTTCCTATTGGCTCTAAGATCCAATATAAACCTCTCTGTTTAATTTTTAAATCTGTATGCATCCAGTTTAACATTCTAGAACCCATGGATCGTACACTCCCTCCCCCATTCTGCAGTGTAGCCAAACTCAACTTCTTTCTGTTCCTCACACAGAATGCTTGGTCTCCCATTTCCCCATCTTCATCCTGGTCATCACTCTTGTCTGGAATGCTTTCCTTACTCATTCAATCCTCTCTTGCTTTAAGATGTTGTTTTAGGCACCATCTTTTGCCTCAATAAACAGCTAGTGGCCCAGGGGAAAGAGCACAGGGTCTGGAGTCAGGGAGACCTAAGTTCCAGTTCAGCCTTGGATACTTAACTGTGACCCTGGGCAAGAATCACTTAACCTCTGTTTTCCTCAGTTTCTTCAACTGTAAAATGGAGATAATAATAGAAATCTCTCCCATGGTTATTATGAAGACTAAGAGACAATATTTGTAAAGACTTAGCACAGTGCTGGGCATATAGTGGGCACTATATAAATAGTGGCTACTATTTCCTGATTCCCCCAACTAGTGTCCTGCCCCCCAAACTACCTTGTAGTTTAGTCTTTTTTTTTTTACATTTTATTTGTATTTCTTGTCTTTCCCCATTAGAATGGAAGTTCCTTGTGAGTACAGATTGTATCATTCCTTTACTTGTATCCCAGAATTTAGCTGGCATAAAATTGTCACATAAATGAATGCCTATGGATTTAGTGATTGGTTCTTAGAGAGGATATATGAGGAAGAAAGAGTGTTCCTAATAGAAAACAGGCTGCCAGAAAAATATTAATGTCCATGGGATGGGGGTTGAGGGCAGCAGAAAAGTTATATATGGGGCCTGGATATGGATGGAGTGGGAGGTATATGCTGCAATAAGACATATATCAGGCAGAGAGCCATGAGGGGAGGCATGCAAGGGGAAAAGGATAAGTGGAAAAAGTTGACTTTAGATAAGTCATTCTCTCTAAGGGGCCTCATTTTTTTCAATCAAGCTAGGTAACATTTAAGATATTGTGTTTCTAGAGTCTGTGGTCTACATTCATTGGGTTCTTGTCCCATTGAAGTCAAACTCTCTGATTCTGTCCTTTCTCCTCAATCTCCATCGCTTCAGTTTTCAGGGAACCCTACACCGTCCGGGTGGAGGATCAAAGGTCAATGCGTGGAAACGTGGCCGTCTTCAAGTGCCTCATCCCCTCTTCAGTGCAGGAATATGTTAGCGTTGTGTCCTGGGAGAAAGACACAGTCTCCATCATCCCAGGTAAGAGAGGAACAATTCCTCCATAGAGGAATTGGGTTGGGGAATGGCGATGGTGGAGGGTAAGTGATTGATTACTCATGGACAATTGAGCTGATTGGTGACTGGAAAGAGGTCTTAAATTTGTTCAGTCTTTGTGAGTGACTTGATGATGGCTTGATGACATTTTGGTGAAGCGTACCTTGCAAAGGTCTTGTTTGGCGAACTCTCTGTACATGGCAAATGGCTTAGCAAGAACTCTTGCCATGTGGGCAAAGAATAGTAAGCAGTCCCTCCAATAGAGTCTAGGGATAAAGCTAGCAAGATGGAGGGTGGACCTTGCCACCCTATGGAGCCAGGGTGCTGTCTTTCTGTACTATTGGGGTGATTCATGATCATGATCCTTGGGGTAAAATCTTAGCTAAGTGGTCATTTTCTAGGTGTGGTGGAAAGTATTTACGATGGGGAAGTTTGTGGTATGGGGTGCTGGTGACTGGGGACATAGGGCAATTTATGGATGTTAAATATTAAATTATGTCCTAAAGGTGTGAGTATACATGGGTAATGCTCCTTTTCTTTCATGATTGGTTAGAGAATTCTTCAGAATTTTGGCTTTTTCATTGTCATATATTCATGTTAATGGATAACATGTATGTATCAGACTTCCCATGATATAGTGGCATAGATCCATATCTGCATGAAATAATTTGATCTGAAACAGAGAATATGTATGTGATAGGGTTTTTAGCAGGCCATAAAGGGTAGACCCACATGGTGGGTGACCAGGGTTTCAGTGTTGACAATTTTACAATGCTTTTAGCTTAAAACAAGAAAAACTCCAAATACTTGCACCACGGGCTCCAGTTTCTTTCCCTATATTAAATTTGCCCCTCTTCCTTGGCATGTTTCCAGGGGCCTAGCTGAATGTGTTCTTACTTTACAACAGAGACTGAGAATTCCAGAGCACTGTCTCAGATCCCAGGCCTGATTTACTGGGATGCTGAGGGAAGGAAAATGTGATTCTATTTGTATCTGGAAAGGAAGGCACATTAAGCACCAATTTTTTCATAGGATGCAGAGTTAGAAGGAGTCTTAGAAGTCATCTGGTCCAAGCAGTTCCATTTTATAGACTAGTAAGATGTGGCATTTTTAAAAAGTTGCATAGATATTAAACAGCAGAGTTGGGTTTTGAACTTGTTTTCTCATTCTAAATCCACTGTTTTTGCCATGATATCAGATTTCTTCATGCCTTTTTCCAATTAATGACCTGTCTGTGCTATGGACTCCTCACCAATCTTCTGACAATCATTGAATTCAACAGATATTTGAATGGCCCCTGGAGTTTGCAGCTTGGTGAAGGGCTAGAGAACTCAAGGCCAGGAAGACCTGGTTCAAATCCTATCTTGGACACTAACTGACTATATGACCTTGGGCAAATCACTAATCTGCTTAATGCTCTGGGCAAGTCCCTAGGACTATAAATTGTAGAGAAGTTTCTGATCTGATTTAGTAGAGGAAGTTTTCTCATCTGGGAGTTCCCAATACTAGAGATTTAGTCCCTGTCCCTTGAATGGCTTCCAGGTACTATTTGGTCACAAAACCAATTTATGGATGCACTGGGGCTTGAATGGGTTTGAGTTTTGAAGGTCGTGAGAGGGGCTCATCTGACACTAGATTTTGGAAGTCCTTGAAAGCCTAGAAAGAAATTCTGAACCTTAGTAAATAGGGAAAAAGAAACCAGTAAAACAAAAGAACTGATATGACTACATAAGTTCCTGTAAAATTCGTTTGACTACTGTTTGAAAGGTGGATTAAATGGAAGAGGTGGGAAGACCTATTGGTTGGCTGTTCCAAAACTCTTGGCCAGAGGTAACAAAGGTCTTTTTTAAAAAAAGCTTTTACATTCTCTGTCTTGGAATCAATACACAGCTGTGAAGTATCTGAGGTCAAATTTGAACCTAGGACCTCCCATCTTTGAGCCTGACTCTCGATCCACTTAGCCACCTAGCTGCCCCAAATGTCTTAAAACAAACAAACAAAACCCTTACTTTCTATCTTAGAATCAATATTGGGTATTGGTTCTGAGGCAGAAGAATAATAAGGTCTGGCAGTTGGGGTTAAGTGACTTGCCCAGAATCACACAACTAGGAAGTGTCCCAGTCCAGATTTGAACCTAGGACCTCCTGTCTCCACATCTGGCTCGTTGTCCACTGTGCCACCGAACTGCCCCATGAAGGTCTTTTCTAATAGTTATCAATAGGAATGGAGATCAGAGAGGAAGTTCACGGTAGAAGAGGTAGGATACATTCAAGGGATTGTTACAGAGATAGTTACCAAATCAAGATCTAGTTATTGATTGATTGGATATGAGAGAAAAAAGAAAGGAAATGAGTAAGGGAAACACATGGCTTCTGGGTGGAGAATGAAGAACACAAGCCAAAGCATGGAAGCTAGAAAGGAATCAGATTAACACATAGTACAGGAAGGACAGAAACATGACTGAAGCAAAGACTGTGTGTGTTAGGAAGGCTAGAGAGCAAAGGTTGGATACATAGGAGAAATCTAGATGATGGAGGGCCTTGAATGTCAAGATAAGGAATTTGAACTCTGATAGGCAATGAGAAGCCAATGCAGATGCTTTCTCCCTGGCTCCCACATCCAGTCTCTGATTCTACCTCTAAAGCATTTCTGATATCTGCCCCCCCCCCCCCCCCCCCGCTTTTCATTCTTACTATCATCACCTTGGTTCAGGCCCTCATTACCTCCAGCCTGGACTACAGTAATAGCCTCTTAACTGTTTCCTGATTTCCTGTCTCCAATCCATCCTACACACTCCCGCCAGATTAATTTTCCTCTAGTGCAGATCTGTTCAAGTCATGCTCCTTTGCTTTCCCCAAGCTCCACCCAAATCTAAAAAAGCCAAACAGAAAACACCAAACCAGCTCCCGTCCTTCCAATGGTTTACTAGATAGCAGTGCTTTAGCTTGTCATTCAAGGGCCTCCACAGTTGGCTTCCATCCTGCTTTTCCACTTTTGCCCTTTAGCTATCCTCCATTTCACCTAAACTCCATTTCATCTAAATTTTGCTCTTTCCAAACTCCATCCTTTTGTTCATACTCTGTTCCATCTCCTCCACCTGGGATGCTCTCCCTCCTCCACATACCCATCTTTGCCTGCTGAAATCTTTTCTAACCTTTAAGGTCCATCCCAGGTGGCACCTCCTCCAGTAAGCCTCCTCTCATTCTCCAACAGAAAGCAGACTCGTGATTTCTACACTCTCATGCCCAAATTCTCATAGCACTACTACCTCTTATATAGGAAGAAAGGAAGGAAGGAAGGGTGGAAAGAGGGAGGGAAGGAAGGAAGGAAGCTAAGAAGGAAGGATAAAAATAAGGAGTGAGGGGAGCAGCTAGTTGACTTAATGGATTGAGAGCCAGGCCTAGAGAGGGGATGCCCTGGGACACTTCCTAGCTGGGTGACCCTGGGCAGGGCACTTTACCCCCATTGCCTACCTCCCTTACTGCTCTTCTGCCTTGGAACCAATATACACTATTGATTCCTTCCTTCCTTCCTTCCTTCCTTCCTTCCTTCCTTCCTTCCTTCCTTCCTTCCTTCCTTCCTTCCTTCCTTCCTTCCTTCCTTCCTTCCTTCCTTTCTTCCTTCCTTCTCTTTTTCTTTCTCTCTACCATATGTCTTAGAAATCAATACTGAATATTGGTTCTGAAGCAAAAGAGCAGTGAGGGTTAGACAGTGAAGTTGAAGTGACTTGCTCAGGGTCACACAGCTAGGACATGTCTGAGGGCAGTTTTGAACCCAGTATCTCCTGTCTCTGGGCCTGGCTCTCAATACACCGATACACCCAGCTGCCCCTCTGACTAGCTTTTCAATCTGGTGGCTCCTCTCCCCAAGATCATGAAAGCTAACAAGTCCTTGAGGGCCAGAATTGGAACAGTCCCATGAACTACAAAGAGAGAAGAGATTCATTCCCCTCCCAAGAGGATGAGAGGCCAGCATTCAGCACAAATGCTATACTATTTAATATTTAGGAGGCACAGATTGTTTGTGGATTTATTTTTTAATAGGATTTCGTATAGGCTATTCAGTGCGCATGTGCAGAGAGTGAGAGAGAAGTGAAATATGTCCTCTTGCACTGTTGGGGAAACCAAATCCTCTTGAGAGGGGTGTCCTTGACTGGCAATGCTGACACCCCAGCAGGGGTTGGCAGAGTTACCTTCCTTTTTGTCACCTAGTATTCCCTGGCTTTCTGAGAGGAGCAGCCATCTTTATTCTCTAGATCTGTTAGTTAGATTCAAACATTCCAGCCTGACGTGATGATAGATAGCAAAGGGAAGGATGCAGCATCTTCCCCAAGATGCTAGCCTGTGCTCCCTGTCCCTTGCAGGCTTAGGAAGAGACCTTTCTCTTTGGGAAAACAGGCTCATGGGTCCTAAGTTGGTGGCACTGGCAGGAGAGCCTGTGGACCAGTGGCTAGCACATCAACCCAGTGCTCCCAGGGGGATTTGAAAGGAATTAAAGGATTTGGCCCCAAGTTAGCTCTGGAGGTCGAGTATTTACTCACAGGTCAGGGAGTGTAGGCTAGGGATAGCACTGAAGCCTGGGAGCTTGATATTGAAGCAGCAGCAGCCACCTGGCTTCCTAACTATTCCTTTCCCAACCCAGTGAAATAGCAAGGAGAGCTCCAAGCCAGGAGTCCTTTCTCTGAGCAGCACACCCCTCCAGCTTTGGTTGCCTTGTTTCTCTTCTCCAATCTAGTCAAAGACAGGTTATTTTAAGATGTGACTTTAAAAACACAGAACCTCTCACCTTCAGGCTGACAGCTATTACCCTCTACTCCTGAGGGGGAGTAGGGAAGGCGGGAGAAGGTGGGGGAACTTGGTCGCCTCGTGGACTGACTGGCTTTGGGCACGGGAGGTAGGAAAAAGAGAGAGGAAAGAATAAAATAGAATTAAGGTCTCCAGTGAAGCTGAGATGTGGCTTAATTTCCCATCTGTATGATCACTATTATAATGTGTATTATTGGTTATAAAGATAAATCCAGTCCTGTTCCTAATAGCTTTTAATTTCCACCAGAACTGATTATATTGACGTGAGCCTCCTGGTGGGAAATCTCTTTGCAGGTTGAGTGACCATCCTTGCCCCACTGGGGGCTTTTGGATAGTGTTCATTTGTTGGTCAAAAGTGCTTGATTTTCCCTCTGGAGATAAAGTGAAATAATACCCCTTATCTGTGTTTGCCGGACTCCTAGAGGTCAAATGATGATTGCCTTGACTGAGTTTGAAGTACAGCTGAGGAATTGAAAGGAAAAACCAAGATGGTGGCCTTGGTGAGAACTGACCTGGAAGGTCTGTTGCCCTTCAATGGGTAATAAGGCAAAGGGAAGAATGGGAGTGGGGGGGGAAGGAAGGAGAAAAGAATTGTGGCCCCCAGAATAAAGTATCATTCAAGGTATAACTTCTGTGGGGTAGAATAAAGTAGTATTTCCTTATGCCTGTCCCCTATGTGCCTTTTAATGTAATCTTAAACTCACATTAATTTTCCTAACTACCATATCACACTCCTTTATGCTCACTAAAACCTCCAGATCTTCTTCAAATCAGCTGCTCTCTAGCCTGTCTCTCCCAACCTATCTTCTAAGATCCCTTCCAGCTTCAAATCCTTGCCAAATGTCTATTGAGCACCTAGGATAAGCCAGGCACTGTGGGATCTATACAAGAAGAATGTGACCTGTTACTTGCCTTAAGGAGCTTACAATTTAGCTGATAGGAGGAGTGGTGAGTGGCATGTATCATCTGAAAAATAGTGATAATACAGTGTCTAGTGTCCATTTGGCGCTGGCTACATTATGTATCCCCACTATATCCCTAGCATGTTCACCTTTCACATTATAGTTTGTTCATGTTAAAATTAATTGACACAACATAAACCAACACATGATGGGAGAAGGAAGTCTAGAAACATGTAGGGTAGTAGGAAAATGAACATTTAGTCACAGAGAAACCTAGAGTGGTTGAAATTATTTAGAGCATTTAGTTTTCAATCCCCTTATTTTAAAGAAGAAACTGAGGTCCATAGAAGTTATGTCTCCCACTCCTCTGAACCCTGATAGCATTTTGTTAATACTACTCACGGTGCATTTATCTTGACCTCACCCTTCTCTGCCAATTGAAATCCCTTCCAGTCCTTGAAATTACACCATAAAGGCCATCTTCTTCATGAGGTTTTCTCTGTCCTCTATTGCCTGGAATGATTCTTCATCTTTTATAACTCTAATAGGTTTGTTGTTTTTTCCTCAGCTGATTTGTCTACATGCCATCTAAGGAATTAGGTTGCAAGTTTCTTGGGGGCAAGAACTGTATTTTATTTATTTGTGGACCTGCCTTGGAGTCTGCCTATATTAGATGCTGGGGAAATATTTGATTAATGAATGAAATGAAGTGACCTCATACACAAGCTTCCTTAGCATATTAGAGACAGGCAGAGATAAGAACCTGGGTCTCCTGATATCCAGTCTGAAGCTCCCACCAGGCTGAACTGTCCAATTATAAAATTAATTGGATGGGCTGGGATGGTATAATGGAAAAAGCACTGACTGAGGACCTGAAAGCCTGAATTTTATTCCTGGCTTTGCCACCAACCAAATATGTGGTCTTGGACAAATCACTTTTCTCAGTTTTTTCAGTGAAAGGAATGGGTTGGACTAGTTGACCTCCAAGATCCCTTACATTCCTAACAGTTGGTTTCAAATTCTATGACAAATTCCTTGACATCTGGAGGGAGATTTGGATGAGTGGAGCTGATGCAGCATAGGTTGGTATCTTGGGTGGTCTTGGAGTTTCTCTGTTCTTTGGGAATACAGAGGAGGTCCTAGGCTGTACAAATTGATCTGTCATGAAGTGGGAGAGATTCTGATGCCCTTTACCCCTTTAAAACTAAAAGCAAAAAGGACCTATTTGTACAAAAATATTCATAGCAGCTCTTTTAGTGGAGGCAAAGAATTGGAAATGGAGGTAATATCCATCAATCAGGAAATAGCTGAACAAATTGTGTGTATGTGGTTGTAATGGAATACTACTATGCTATAAGAAATGATGAGCAAGAAGATTTCAGAAAAACTTGGAAAGACCTCCATGAACTGATAGAGAGTGAAGTGAGCAAAACCAAGAGAACATTATAAACAGCAACAACAATAATGTAAGATGAACAATTGGGAATGACTTACCTATTCTCAGCAATAAAATGATCTAAGATAATCCCAAAGGACTCATGATAAAAAATGCTCTCTACCTCCAGAGAAAGAACTAATAGAGTCTGAATGCAATCAGTGCATACTATTTTTCATGGGATTTAAAAATGCCAAATATGGAAATATTCATTGTATATTATACACATATAACCAAAATAAAATTGCTACATATCTCCAGGAGAGGTAAAGGGAGTGAGGGGTGGGGAGAAAGTGGATCTCAAAATGTTAGAAATTGATTCCAAAAATTGTTTTTACATGTAAGTAGGAAAAATTAAAACATTACTAAAGGGGAAAAAAAGAAAAAGAAAAACTACAATTATAGATTTATAGATGGAAGAGACTAGAGACCCTCTAGCTCAGTAATGGCAAACCTTTTAGAGACCAAGAGCCCAAACTATACCCTCATGTTACATGTGAGCCACCCCCATAACCCCAGACAGGATAGGGAGGAAATGCTCCCATTGGGCTGCTGGGCAGAGGGGCAGGTGATGTGAAAAATTGTTCTCCGGTGTGGTGGAGAGGGGGAGGGGAACAGTTCCTTCTGCCACTTATGCCATAGGTTTGCCAACACGGCTCTAGCCCAACTCTTCATTATGCACATGAGGAAAATGATGATCAGGTGAATATGAGTAGTGGGATTTAGGGATGATCTAAGGTTTGACTCTTAATCCATCTCCTTGTCCACTGTGTCAGTTCCTTCCTGAATTGGTTATTGGTGCCTTCCTAGTCATTGGTCTTTGGCCAGGATATTGGAAAGCAAGTAGCAGCCTCCAGCAGGGCTAGTGGCTTGATATTCTGTAGGGTCACTTACATTTTTCCAGGATAGAAAAGAAGTTGCCCAAGCTCTGACCCTAGGTTCCACTGAGGTATACATTTTCCAGGAATATACTAATCATGGAATAGTGAATAGAGAGCTAGTCTCCAAGTTAGGAAGTCCTGAGTACAAGTTCTGACTCCAACTCTTCATTAACAATTGGCAAGCCATTTAACACCAGAAAGACCAGGCATATTGATTGATATAAGAATTTTAAAAATAATTTTGCTATAATTTACTATAATTCTCCTGTTTGTGCAAATGTTAAAATACAACAATTTTAAGTGGATGGTATATTTTTACTTTGAAATAAAAATTTTCATCCTTCCATCTTCAATCTGTACATAGTACTTTATCAGTTGACTGTTGCCTTACATTCAGGTCTTCTTTAATGTCCTCAAGCAACAGTCTTGTTCAGTGTTTCAGTCAGGGCAAGCTCTTTGTGATCCTATTTGGAGTTATCATGGCAAAGATGCTGGAGCTGGTTTGCCATTTCCTTCTCGAACTCATTTTACAGATGAGGAACTGAGGCAAACAGGCTTAGGTGACTTGTTCATGGTCACAAGCTAGTAAGTGTATCTGAAGCCATAATTTGGACTCAGGTGTTCTGAGTCCAGGTCTAGCACTTCATTCAATGTACCACTTGGTTAACCCTAGAGACAATTCTCTAGGACTCTAAATTTCAGGACAAATACTGACCTGAATTAGTAGAGGATATTTTCTCACCTGGAGTTCCCTATATCCATGAAATCACATATTTATTAAAAAAAAATTTTAACTTAACATTGGACATCAAATCAACCAATTCAACTTGCTCAGTAACTATTTACATCTGCATTAAATTCAAAACCTAAAGTCTCTCAACTTTTCAATTGCTCGCCTATCTAGATTCCTTGCTTATTCATGCATCCTTATTCTCTTTCATTTTTTCTTATCGTCAGTGTATACTCTATTCTTCTGGTTCTGCTTTTGTTTCCTTCTTCTTCTTCTTCTTCTTCTTCTTCTTCTTCTTCTTCTTCTTCTTCTATTTGTATTATTTTGTAAAGGCATCAGCATATGCTTTGGCCACTCCTAAATGTGAGTCCTGGAATGACTACCTCATAGAACAAAACTAGAGGGAAGCAGAAGGCAGATACTGAGCATATACTATATTATGCAGAGAGGATTAGGGGTACAGAGTGTAGAATTGCCTCCTTTTTCTTATGAATGGGCTCCATTCTCACCCCCTGCCATTTTTTTTTTCTTTTGGAGACTGGGTCTTCCTAGCTCATCCACTCTGGAAGTATAAGGTCCACTCATGGGTCTAATGCCATTAATGATCATCATATAACCTTTTCTTCTTTTTTTAAAAGACCATTATTTTCTATTTTATTAACAACTCAAAGACAGAAGGGCAAGGACTAGGCAAATATGGTTAAGTGACTTGCTCAGGGTCACACAGCTAGGAAGTGTCAGATTCTCCCAATTCCAGGTATAATGGAAAGAATTTTGGATTTAGAGCCAGAGGACCTGGATTTGAATCCTGGAACTACTATTAGTTACCTGTGTGACCTCTCTGCCCTCAGTTTCCTTCTTTTATAAAATGAGAGGATAGAAATAGATGATTGCTAAAATCCCTTCCAGCTCTAATCTAATCTGTGAATCCATGTGTGTTTGAATTGCTCAGCACCCCCCCACCAGCAGTAGCTTCCCTGGGGGCTGCAGGCTTGAAATATGTCACTGGCTGAGACAATCATAAAGATGAGAGTATTTGGTTTGGTTCCTTCCTACATGGGGAGAGAAAGGGGCGGACCCTGCTTATCCACTCAGAGAATGGAGAGAATCCTCTAATGCAGTTAAATATTCTAAATGCTCTACATCCCCAAACAAAACGGGTTAGTGAGAGAATGCAATGAAGATATAATAAAATAAAAAATCCAGATTTCTTTTTCTCTTCCTTCTCTCCATATATTCGTCTTCCTCCCATCTCCCTAGTTTTCTCCCCATCCATCATTCCTTACCCTCTCTCTTTTCCTTTCCTCCATTTTGCTTACTGTCCCCCATTTCCTTTTCTGTCACTCTTCCCCTAAATCTTTCTTCTCCCATCTCTTTTCTTTATGTTTTCTCTCCCTGAATTCTTCTTAATCTCAAGTTTTTCCCCCTCTAACTCTTCTTGAATCTTTCTCCTCTGCCTTTTCTGTCCAAATCTCTTTTTCACATTGCTGTCTCCTTCTGACCCATCTCCCTTTTTCATTCTCTTTTCTCTCCCTCTCTCCCCTTTCCTATTCTTTCTCACTCCTATTTCCCCTCTCTTTTTTTCCTTCCCCTCCCCTCCATCTGCCCTTCTCCCCTTTTATTCTTCCACCTTTCTTCCTATCAGTCTCCTCTTTCTTCTGTCTTCCTGTTCCCTATCTTTCTCTCCTCTCCCTTTCATACCTCTCTACTTCTCCCTTTTCTCTTTTTTCATCTCTCAATCTCTTTTCTCTCCTTCTGCTTCCCCCCCCCCTCTCTCCTTTTCCATTGTTCACATCCCCAAACAAAATGGGTTAATGAGAGATGGCAATGAAGATAAAATAAAAAGGAACACACATCTCTCTCTCTATTTCTTTCTCTCTCTCTTTCTTTCTCTATCTCTCTCTCCCTCTCTCTCCTTCTCTCTCTGTCTTTCTCTTTCTCTCCTCCCTCCCTCCCCTCCTCTTTCTCTTTCTGTCTCCTCATCTTTCCTTTTTCTCCCTCCCCTCCCTGCTTCCCTCCCTCCCTTCCTCTGAATTTGGGCAGCATGAACGGAGCTTATGAGGTGAGGAGATGGAAATGTTCAGCATCAGCTCATTAGAATCCCTTCCAATAACTAAGCAGGCAGCAGCCCTTTGCTGGAGGCCCCCATTCTGTCGGTCCCAGAGTCTTGAGCTGCTTACTCTCAGCCATGCGGAAATGCCTCATTTTCACCAGGTGCCTCTCCTTACATGCTCATGTGCCCTGTTTTGCTTTACCATTTAGTTCATGGCAGATCCTGACTTTCCAGAGCACCCACTGGGTGATTTTCAGCCGAGGTGGGAAACAATTGCCCGCAAAGGCTTTGTGCTGGGGTCTGGTCACTGCCGCAGTGGAGAGGAGCAAACAACATTGTTTGTTTAAGTTGGCAACAGTGTTAAGTTACCCTGAAATCAAAGCTAAATTCTTTATAGAAGGTTATCCCACACATAAATCATCATTAGACTACCTCATTTTTGTTTAATGCCTACCTCACTGTGCTCTAGTCTAAAAATGTGTGTTTAGGGAAGTCAAGGGTTGCAGGGAAATTATAGGGTTTTCAAAAACTCATTTGCTTTGCTGGTGCTCACATCGAAATCAATCTTGCCTTCAGTTCTCAATCTCATCGCAAACATACAGCAGCACTTGCCGAATCTTGGCATTTAATGGAGGGGAGCGTTTATTCAGGAGAAGCCCACGGTGCCGACAGAATGGGAGTTATGGGGAGATTGCACTTCCTGCCAAGCTAGGGATTCTGAACTCTGTTCTTTATCAATGGATCTCCCTAGCCAGAGGCAGAGCCAAGGAGGAACGCTGGGGAGGCTAACACACCTGCCTTCCATAGACAGGCATTCTGAGCGCTTGCTTGGCTTAGCTTCAGGAAGGTCCAGGTTATAGGATCACAGATTTCCAGGGGAAAACCAGGATAAAGTCAAAGCAAATCCATGGTTTAGAAATAAAGGGGGCTGCCATAAATAAATTAGGGACTCACAGCCCTGCAGATCTGTGGATAAGGGAAGAATTTATGAACGAGCAAGACACAGAAAACTTTATAGGTTGTTAAATAAATAACTTTGGGGGGCAGCTAGGTGGCTCAGTGGATTGAGAGTCAGGACTAGAGACAGGAAGTCTCAGGTTCAAATCTTATCTAAGGCACTCCCTAGCTGGGTGATCCTGGACAAGTCATTTAACTCCTATTGTCTAACCCTTACTGCTTGGAATTAGATACACAGAATTGATTCTAAAACTGAAGGTAAAAATTAAAAAATAAATAGCAGTGACTATGCTAAATTAAAAAGGGTTTGCATAAACAAAACCAATGCAACCAAGATTAGAAGGAAAACAAAAAACGGGGAAATGTTTATAGCAGGTGTCTCTGACAATGGCTTCATTTCTCTAATATATAGGGAATAGAATCAAATTTATAAGAATACAAGTCCCCAATTGAGAGATGGTCAAAAGATTGCCAGTGGAAATTGATTGTAAAAGTTCATCTGCTCCCCCATCCCCACTCCATAGAAGGATTCCTCCTTTGTCTGAACTTTACTTCAAAGTCTCTTTGGAACCTGAATGGTCTCAGTTCCACCAGACCTCAAGGAAGGACTGAGCCAATTGCCCTTCCCTACCCCTATGCCCAACATCAGTAGCCAGATTAGAAATAGCCTAGGGCTCCTTCCCTCCAGCTGCCCTCTCTGCAGATAGCTTTTCCTCTCATACATGTGGTTCTGCAAATCCTAGGTGTTCAAGGAGCACACATAATTTTTCAGATGAGAAAATGGAGTATTAGAAAGGTAAAGGTCACACAAGTTGTAAATTGCAGAGGCAGGATTCAAACTCAATTCCCATAATTTCAAATCCAGTATTCTTAACACTGTGCCATCAAAACTTGGGTTTGAATTCTGCTTTTGACATCTATGATGTGGCCACAGGCGAATCCCTTAAACTTTCCAAGTCTAATCTTCCTCAAATAAAAAAATGGGAAAAATTATAGCACCTAAAGGGAGGGGAGAGGTGAATTGTGATAATCAAATTAGTCAATACATATAGATAGTTGATTGCAAATCTTAAAGATCTAAATAAATATTAGCCTTTGGTCTCATCATTATTACAACAAAGTAAAAGGGAATTGGTATCCAGGGTGAGGCGAGCCCAATAGAGTATGTCACATGAATAGTTTAATCAGGGAGATGCTAGATATTTGCCCATTAGGGGGAAGAGGGAGAAAGGTAGAGCCAGGGGAGGAAAGCAAACAGAATGAGTAAGAATGAAAGCAGGAAGAAATGAGATGGGGGCACCTGAGAAGTGGCAGCAGTTTGGCCCCATCCATGCCCATCTCCATGATGATGAAAACTCCTGTAGAGCCTCCTTATTACTAAAGGAACCTAGCCTGGTCAAGAGTATCCATCATTAGCGAGGTGACTTCTTCCTATACCCAATTCTTTGGAAGCACCTCTAGTGCTCTTGGACAGGGTATAGCTCCCTCTGGCCGTGACATTCTCTAAGGCTACATATTCTAGGTCAGGGTTTCTTTGTGTCATGGACCCCTTTGGTCAGTCTGGTGAAGAATCATGCCCATTGCTTACATTCAGAGTCAAAGAAAATGCTAAATTTTAGACCTGCTAGTGAAAATAAATATTTTTTTTCCCATCCAAGTTCACAGGCCTCTGGAAGTTAGTCCATTAGAGATCCAAAACCCCCTACCTCCACCCCCCAGCTCTAGAGGAATAAAGCCTGGGACTGAAAATAGAATGGTTGGGGAGGGAGGAGGCTGGGGTAGGGGTAGCCCCTAACATGAGTCCCACAAAGCTCCTCGAATGGGCAGTGAGTTCAGGCCTTTTCTTTTTCTTTCTTTTTTTGAACCCTTACCTTCCTTCTTAGAATCAGTATTGGTTCCAAGGCGAGTGGTGAGGGCAAGGCCATGGGGGTTAAGTGACTTGCCCAGGGTCACACAGCGAGGAAGTGTCTGTGGTCGTATTTGAACCCAGGACCTCCCACCTCTAAGTCTGGCTCTCAAACCACCGAGCCCCCCAGCTGCTCCCTAGGCTTTTTCTGAATCCAGGGAACCCACAGGGGCCTGTGTTAGTTGGAATTATGAGGCTGAGTCATTTGGCTCTCCAATACAGGAGGCAGAAGGGGAGACTTTTGATTTCCCAGGGGGTCCTATCTGAAAAGGAGCTGAAAACGGGGCCACCTGGGCCTGCCTTATCGTGCAGGGTCTCTTCTGCCCTCAGAACAGTCAGTGGTTCCAATAAACGCCGGATTCCCCATGCCCTGGAACACAGGCTTTGCAGAGCTGCGCACGTTGAGGGGACAAGACGTCTGCAGAGAGGTCAGCTGGAGCGAAGGCCTCCTGGGCTCTGTTTCTCGTTTGGCTACTCATGTTGGCCATAGCAGTGGGGAGGTTAATTTGCTCGGCCCTTCCCTGTGGTCTAGTGGAACGGAGAGCATTCAGGCCCCAGAGAGACTTTGAAGTGAGGTTCCGACACAGGGGATGCTGCTGGGGTCCAGAATACTCTCTTCCCCAGATCGGGGTCCAAAATGGAGAAAGGGCATTCATTCCACTGGCTTTGAGGTGGCTGCATGTGCTGATTGCTTCAGGTCTGGAGGCAGGCTTGTGAAGTCTACTCTTGGAGGGGAAGTGACAGGATAATTCACAGAATGGAAGTCTGTGTCTACATACATGATGCTTAAACTTCTAAAAAAATCCACACACCAAAACAAACAAAAAACCCCCAACCAAACCCAGTCAAGTCACTTATTTTTGCCATTTATCACAAGATGGCCAGCTGACTGAATTGCTTACCACAGATGTATTGACTGTTAGAACAGGAAGGGACCTTAGAGATCCCCTCATTTTCCAGATGACGAAAGCAAAACCCAGAAAAGTGAGCCCCATTTATTGATTGAGTATATTGGGATTCCCAATCTTGATTATTCCATATTTAAAGGAAACACTAATCATCCCAAGGAGATGCTGAGAAATTCTAAAAATGAAATATATTTATTTTGATTTTTTAAAGCATATGCCATAACTTTGTGCATATGGAAGAAGGAAGGGTTGTCACAAAACTAAATAAAAGTAAAACAAAACACTTTCCTCCCAAGTTGAAAATCACTATGGTTGAGCCTCTTTAGGCCTCTTTTTCCTTTTTTTATGTTTAAAATGTTTTAAGTCTCTCATTTTATTTCTCAATTACATATAAATTTTAAAAACATTATTAAATGATTTTTTCAATTACCTGTAGAAATAATTTTTGACAATTGTTTTCTGATGTAACAATTCAGATTCTCTCCCTCCCTCCCCAGGTGGTAAATAGTTTGATATAGGCTATACCAGTACTTTCATGAAATACATATTTCCATGTTACCCATACAGTGACAGAAGACACACAATACACATGCACTAAAACACTCATAACATTGATTTTTTAAAAAAAGTTTGAGGTCCAATTTCTTCCCCCCTCTCTCTCCTCTACCCTTTATTTGAGAAGGCAAACAATCTGGTAAAGATTACACATGTGAAGTAATGCAAAACATATTTCCATATTAGTCATGTTGGAAAAGAAAATACAGACCAAAAAAAGATAATCAAGAAGAAATAAAGAGAATTTTAAAAGTATGTTTTGATCTACATTCAGACTCCATCAGTTCTTTCTTTGGAGGTGCATAGCATTTTTCATCCTAAATCCTTTGGAATTATCTTGTATTTTTGTATTGCTCAGAGTAGCTAAGTCATTCTTAGGTGATCATTATACAATATTACTGTTACTGAATACAATATTCTCCTGATTCTGCTCATTTTCCTTTGCATCAGTTCATGTAAATCTTCCCAGGTTTTTCTGAGAATATCATGTTCATCATTTCTTACAGCACAATAGTATTCCATAGCAATCGTGTAACTTGTTTAGCCATTCCCCAATTGATTGGCATCTCAATTTTCAATTCTTTACCATCACAAAAATAGTTGCTTTAAATGTATTTGAACATGGTCCTCTTTCTTTTTATTTGACCTCTTTGGGATACAGACCTTGTAGTGGTATAGTTGGATCAGAGGGTATGCACAGTTTTATAGTCCTTTTGACCTACTTCCAAATTGCTTTCTAGGATGGATCAATTCACAACTGCACAGACAATGCATTGGGGTCCCAATTTTTCCACTTCCCCTCCAACATTTGTCATTTTCCTTTTCTGTTACATTAGTCAATTTGATAGGTATGAGGTGGTACCTTGGAGTTGTTTCAATTTGTGTTTCTCTAATCAATAATGATTTAGAGCATTTTTTCATATGACTATAATAGCTTTGATTTCTTCATCTGAAATCACCTGTTTATATCCTTTGACCACTTATCAATTAAGGAATGGCTGGCATTCTTGTAAATTTGACTCAATATATTATATATTTATTTGAGAAATAAGGTCTTATCAGAAAAAAGTTACTGTAGAAAATTCCACCCCCCAGTTTCCTGCTTTCCTTTTAACCTTGGCTGAACTGGTTTTGTTGCACAAAACCTCTTAAATTTAATGTAATCAAAATTATAAATTTTATATCCCTTAATGCACTCTATAAGAACAGCTAGATGGTGCAGTGAATAGAGAGTCAAGCCCAGAGTCAAGAAGACAGTTGAAATCTGTTCTTAGACACACACTAGCTGTATGACCCTGGGAAAACTATTCAATCCAGTTTGCCTCCATTGTGGATTATTTTAAAAAGGGAAAATAATGTCTACTTCTGCATTAGTGGAGAAAGTTCTCCATAGAGTTTCCTATGCACGAAAAATCACAGGCCTGGACCAAAAGAAAAAAAAAATCTACCTATGTATTTCGATTCATAGATCCTCATCGTTGGAGAGTCCCTTAAAGGCAATTGAGCTCAATGTCTATCCTTTCCTGTGTGGCTGTGCCTTCAATCTCATCAAGCTTGTGTTTGTAGATTCCATTCAACTGCTGTTACTGATGATGGGGAGTTCACCACATCCCAAGATAACTTCGTTATTGTGTCAGCGGTATCCCCATTTTGCAGATGAGAAAACTGAAGCAAAACCTTTAAGGAAGGGACCTGATAGACTTGCTAACTCAGTGCCAGAGCCAAAACTAAAATCCATATCTCCATGCCATGCCTCCCTAGGCAGAGCCTTGGCTTGAACCTGGATCTGTTGAACCACAGCCTCCTGATGTTGCTCCTGGACAGCTTGGGCATAGTCCCCCAGCCCAAGGAAGTGGCAGTTATGCAGCAGGAGGTCAGGCGCATTTATTTAGGTCCCACCTCAATAGTCTAGAAAAGGCTCTCTAGAATGCCTCTGCTGTTCTTTCTTCTTCCAGCTGCTAGTCTCTCTCTGCCTGGATTTACTCTACATCTACTTGTATCTGTACCTGTTGTTCCCACTGGTAGAATGCAAACTCCTTGGATTCAATCTAGTAAGCATTTTTAAGCACCTCTTCTGTGCCAGGCCCTGGGCTCAGTGTTAAGCTTTAAAAGCAGGAACTGTTCCATTTTTGTCAATCATTTTTGCATCATTAGGGCAGCTGGGTGGCACAGAGGACAGTGTCAGGTTTGGAGTCAATTTTGAACTCAAATCTGGTCTCAGACACTTATTAGCTGTGTGATCCTGGGCAAGTCGCTTAACTCTGTTTGCCTCCGTTTCCTATCTATAAAATGATTTGGAGAAGGAAATGGCAAGCCACTCCAGTATCTTTGCCAAGAAAACCTGCCCTCCACCCCAAAAGTTGGATACAACTGAAAAATGACTGAACTGATCACTGGGGTACGATGTGATGCCTAGCTCATGGGGACTTTTAAAAGTCTGATTTGGGCCATATCCCTGCTGGTCAACACTTGTGACGTGGTGTGATGGCAAAGACATCAGCCTTGGAATTAGGTAGGGGCCAGAAAGTGTGGGGGAACTGACTATTTCTCTGTGCAGATTGTAAACAACTGATCAGAACAGGGAGGAACAAAGACGCCAACCAGCCCGATTCAGGCACTTTTCTGTTGAGGAAACGGAGGTCCAAAGATGGTCATGGAGGTGGCAGAGGGGGAACGTGAATCTCATTCCTCTGACTCCAGATCTGTGGTTCCCATTTGGGGAAGGGCAGGGAGGGGCCCTGAGATGCCAGAATGTTATGATAAGAGGGCATTCTGGTGCCATTTCTATCACTGGTCCTTGGGTCTCTGCGCACCTCAATTTCCTAATCTAGAAAACGAGAGAGTTGGGCTTCCAGGCTGTGTGTGTGTGTGTGTGTGTGTGTGTGTGTGTGTGTGTGTGTTCTGAGGGGCCCCTTATTTGTGCCTGCCATCTGGATGTCTGGACAGTCCAGCTTCGGCCCTCTGGGAGAATCTCGAACATTGTTATTGAACAGTAGTTTAAATAAAAACAATTAAAAGCTGTATATATGTGAGAGGAGGAGAAATGTATCTGCTTCAGGATCCCATTGTAATCTGTTTCGCAGCTTAATGAGAGCCAAGAGACTCAGCATGAGGCCACTGAAAATTAAGAATACGAGGAATATTTATGGAATGTGAGACCTTCGTGTTTAACTGCTTTCTGAGCAAGGAGGAGGCAACAGGGGGTGATAGCACAAGCACGGGCCTGGGAATCATGAAGCCAGGACCCTAACTCTATGTCCATTTTTGCTATGTGACCTTGGACAAGTCACTTTATTGCCTTATAGAGAAAAGGCATTAAGCTGAGAGGGACTTATTTACCCCCTCATTTTCTAAAGGAGGAGGAAACTGAGTCCCGTATCAATGATTTGTCCCCAGTCACAAAGGTAGGAAAGAGCCAAAAAGCTGGACTTCTATCCCTGGTCTTTGCCTTCAAGTCTTCCTGGTCCTGGGGATCTGAAGCTGGAAGAAATCTCCTGGGACATCTGGGCCTGGGCTCGCTGAATGGCAGAAGGGCTTCAGAGCAGTTTAGGACCTTCTGTCAGGCAGCTGGTGTCCTCAGGCTCGGGCTGCAGGGGAGGGAGGCTGCAGGAGGAAGATGAGCGGGGAGCACCGTTGCTAAACAGGGGTGGAGTTGCAGATAATTACTCAGTGATTTGCTCAATGGACCCCTTTTCGTGCCCTCCCCCGAGTCGTGTTACAGGAGAAAGGCGGGGAGTCTCTGCAAATAGGGAAACCCGAGCGAGGAAAGGTGATCCTCTCCGAGGGTCCGGGTCGGGCGACGGGTACACCGGGGAGAGGTGTTCGCCGCCAGCTGCCGGTTTCTTGTCTGCTACATGCTCATAAGCTCCTGATTTTCATTCTATTCCGGAATAATGACTTCTTTTCCCTCCCACCAACACCAACCTCCCCCTCTCCCCCAGGCACAGAAACCCATCTCTGCAGTTATACTTCCCCTGGTTGTAATTCATTCATTTATTCATTCATCCAACTCATTATTAAGTGCATACTGTGCATGAGGCATATTGCTTTGTCTCCTCAAATCTTCATGCCAGAAGGGATCTTAGAGGTCATCTCGCCCAACCCTTTCATTTTACAGGTGTGGAAACTGAGGTCCAGAGAGGGACATCTCACAAGATAGCCGGGACTTGAGCTCAGCTCTGCTAGAGCCCCGGGTCAGGGCTCTACCCATTCTAGCAAATGTGCTTTATTCTCGAGGGGAAGGCTCCGGTGCAAGAAGCCCCTTGGACCCGAGGATGGCCAGAAGCTGGCTCAGAATTCATTTTGGTTTTATGTCTCTGTTCATGCCCAGGATAGCTTCAGGGATAGGGAGGTAATTTTGGCAGGGAGGTGCAAGAGTGCTGGGCCTGGGGTCAAGAAGACTCATTTTCCTGAGTTCAAATCTGGCCTCAGAACGTAGTAGCTGTGTGATTCTGTTTGCCTCAGTTTCCTCATCTGTCAAATGAGCTGGACAAGGAAGTGGCAGACCACTCCAGTACCTTTGCCAAGAAAACTGCAAATGGGGTCATAAAGAGTCAGAGAGGGCTGAAAAATAACCGAACAATATAAGATACATTTTTCTTTCTTCATCTTACTATAGTCTTTCTGTCACTGATCTATTTTCTAAGTTCTGGGTATTTGTACTAGATATGTTTAACACACATATATTATGAGAGACAGGTGGCATAGCCTCTAGCCTGGGAATCAGGAGGTTGTCACTTTGAACTCTGACTCAGATATTAACTAGCTATATGATCTTGAGTAAATAACCTAATTCTCCCTGCCTCAGTTTCTTTATCAGTAAAATAGGGATAACAACAACATTTGCCTTATAGGGCTATTATAAGGAACAAATGAGATATTGTATGTAAACTTTTTGGTAAACCTTAACATTATGTATAATTGCTAGCTATTTATTGTTATTGTTATTATTATTATTAAGTTCCTGTTCTGTACAAGGCACTGTGTCAGGTCTTGGGGAATGGAATGGGGGCAGGAGGGAGAAATGGCACAAAGACAAAAATGGCCTAGTCCTTGCTCTATAGAAATTTACATTTTGCTTAGAATATTTTTAAAGCAGATTCCAGAAATATTTAGAATATTTTTGAAAATTATTTAAAAATCAAAACAGAATTATAAGTAGAGAAAGTCCACCTTTTAAAACAAAAATAAACTGAAACCTTACTGTCACAGTCTTTGTAAAGCAAAGAATATTTTTGTAATATGACTTTCTAATTAACAGTCTTTCTGTCATTGATCTATTTTGTAAATTCTGGATGTTTGTATAGTGGGTTTTCTTTCTTTTCTTTTTTTTAAATTTTTTATAAAACTCTTACCTTTTGTCTTGGAATCAATGCTATGTATTAATTCCAAAGCAGAAGAGTGTCAAGGGCTAGGCAATGGGGGTTAAGTGACTTGCCACATATCTGGGAAGTATGTGAGGCCAGATTTGAGCCCAGGACCTCCCATCTTTCGGCCTGGCTCTCCATCCCCTGAGCTACCCAGCTGCCCCTTGTAGTGGGTTTTCTCAAAGAAGTGCATAATGATGGTGCTGTATCTCCTTGATGATTGAGCTGCTTTTTATTACTTGAGACTGAATCTCTAATCAGGTATTTGGCCAAGGTACCTGAGAAGATCCTTTAAATATCCTGTTCTCCAGGTATGGCCCTCCCAAGACCTAATAATGTTAGATTAAATGAGGAAACCCTTTCCTTTCTTCAACATCTGTGGGAGTATTCTGGAGCTGAGCAGAAAGTATGTGCTCAGAGCTGAGATAGATGGACTCCGTTGTCCCTTTCAGCTGTATCATTCTATGATCTGGACAAGTCAGCATAGACTAGGTTGGGAAGTTTAACTCCTCCACTAATTTGTCTTGTACTCTTTAAGCAAGTATCTTAAGCATCTTCTATTTAGGTTCAAATCTTGGCTCAGCGCTTCCTGGCTGTGTGACCTGTGAGCAAATCAGTTAACCAGTCCAATCCCTCATGTGTCAAATGAAGGATGATAATATTTGCACTGCCTACTTCTAAAAGGGTTGCCACGAGGAAAGTGTTTTTCAGACCTTGAAATGTGAACTGTGGGAGGTAGCATGGTGAGATGGGAAGAGGCTTGGACTTGGAGACAGGACATGGGTTCAAACATTGTCTTTGCTACTTGTGACCTGGGTGGCCACCTTAAATCACAGTCTCTATGAGTGTCAATTTTCTCATCTAGCAAATGAAAATAATTTCTCAGATCTCATCCACCCCTAAATCCAATGATCCTCGGGTAGACAAGGGACTGTTGTAAATCATCTCTCTTACCCACCTTTTAGCTTCCTAGTCAGAGACTGGAGAGTCTGTCCTACTAAGTAGTTATTCCCATGCCCCCTCCTTCCAAGTTGTGTGTGCCCTGGTAACCCACGTCATACCTATCTGATCTCACTACATGTGTGGCTTTATCGCCCTGCAATGATCCTTGCAAATCTTTGTTTGGTGGGGCAGGCGACATTCAGTTTAGGTGTGAATAGCTTACAAGAGGAATCCTTGTAAGTTTTTAATCCCTTTTCTTTCCAGGCTCTAGTTCTCAGAATTTTGACCTGATGGGGAATTGTGGGCAGCAGGTGGGCAAGGGGAGGGGCAAGGTTGCTTTTTGAGTTTTAAATCTGAGTAAGGTGAGGAGACTTCAGTGCAGCCTGGAAACCCAAGGAGCTCAGGTGTCTTTCCTGTCGTCTCTCCTCCTTCTCTCCCTCCCTCTCTTCTGCTCTCTCATGCACACACAACTCCCTCCTGAAAGGGCTATAATTATAAAGTTGCTGTTTCAAGAATAGCTAATAAACTGGGGTGAACCAGGGAGCTGTCACTGTCAGCTTTTCAAATCCTTCTTTCTTTTCCAGGAGGGGAAGCATAACTTATTGCCCATAGTCCTCTGCTTTCCGTCTATTTAAATGTGTTGTGTAGACCTGTCTACTTAAAACTCTACCTACATGCATGTATGTATATTATTATCTATATATTTTCCACCCATACCCTCCTGATTTTAGCCCCAAGTCCTGGTCTGGAATATAGTCATAGTTTCAAGTGACAGCCAGAAGAAATCTCCTTTTTGAAGGAGAACTTTCGACATGAAGGTAGTAAGATCAAGGAGAGATGGCTGTTTAGGGGAGAGGGTGACAGAGACAGACTGACGGCAGTGGGTTGAATTAATTCCCTGGTGTCAAATTTAATGAAGGGTTACCTTCTGTGCCTAGCGCAGAAAGGCACGTCATAAAGTGATCGGTCTTGAATGCATGCACTGCTCCAATTAGGAGTTCCTGACTGGCTCTCATCAGGGCTGAGGTTGGGAAAAGGTATCTTAGAAGTTCTGGGCTCCAGGGGTCATCATGTCCCTCCTATTGCTTCCAGGTGGGTATCATCCTAGTCTAAAATCTCTGGCTGTTTCAGCTATGCTATGAGCTTCTTCAGCTGGCTTTTCCAGGCTCTGTTTGCCATCTTTCTCACCAGCACCTTTGTCAAGTCCTTTCTTAATATACAACTCAAACCTCCCTCATCACTTGATGTTTAGCCTAGGTCCCTCTTTCCCTCACTGAATTGGTCACCAATCATAGAGTGTGAGAAACAGAAGGGAACTTAGAGATGATCTAGTCTGGTGCCCTCGTTTTCCACCTGCAAGGAAAATAGAGTGGCTAGGCAAGTTACCATTAAAGAAGGGACTGTGACCCTGACTCCATCCAGGGTCCTTTGTGCTACATCACTCAGGGGCCACTGCCTTCATCTTTGATGACATCCTTAGGTAAGCCTCCCCTACAACAGCCACGATCTGTCTTCTCCTGTCTCATGTAAGGATGAACAGTACTTATATTGGGGTAAATACTATGAAGTTAATTGCATAGATAGAGCTAGTTGGTCCTTTTTATTTTCTGAGTCTCCCCATCTTACCCATCAATCTCTGGCTATAAAGTCCCTTCCCTGACATCAGAATTTGGAACCTGTCCCAGTCACTGATAGTCATCACTTTTTTCATTGGGCTCTACTTTTCCTCCAGGGAATGGGAGAAGATTCCTTGTCCCAGTTGGGAATCCAAGCCAGAGGCAGCTAGATGGGTGCTTTCAATGGAGTAATTGGATCTAGAGTCAGGAAGACCTGAGTTCAGATCTGGGCTCAGACACTTACTACTGCATGACTTCAACTGCTGTTTGCCTCAGTTTCCCCAACTGTATAAAATATACATAATAATAGCCCCTACCTTTGAGGTTTGTGGTAAGACTCAAATGAGGCATTTGTAAACTGCTTAGCACAGTGCCTGGCACATAGTTTAGGTGGTATATAAATTCTTGTTCCTTTCCCTTTTCCTTCTCTACCCTCCTTTGGTATAAAAGACAATTGGGATCCAGGAAGTATTCCTCAGAAATCGTTCAGAGATTTGGTAGCAAATCAAAGACTGGAAGCCAAGAGTCTTAAATCTCTAGATCTCTGCTGACCCAGGACCAGGATACCTTCCCTTCATAATTCTGATGGAAAATCAGAAAGAAACAGAAAAAAATACACTTCTCTCCAAATTGTATAATTGACTCAATTCATTTAAATCTAGGCAAGAAAGAACTAGTCCTTGTTTTCTGGATTAAATTGTTATTGTATATACTCTCCTCTTCTCCACTCCAGGTTTTTTTCTTTAAACTCTCCATTAGTTAAAAACACCACTGAAAGTGATTGGGGTGGAGAGTGGGGATTCCCCTTTATTGACAAGATTATTAATAAGACCTTAACATGAGCCACTGGAGGGAATAAACACAAATTATCATCCCACCCTCTAGGTTTTGATGAGCCATTCTTGGTTTTTACAAGGCTGCATTCCATTCTTTAAGTCCGAGAGAACAAGGACCTTGAAGTTCCTGAAATTTCTACACCCAAGATTCCAGAACCCAGATCTTTGTATGGAGAAGATGATCCTAGAACTGAGGAGGGAGCCTTATATTTGATATTTCAATCAAGTAGTCACTCTTAATTCCCATAAGAAAAACTCAGATGTATTGGTAGAGGAAGCCTTAAGAAACATGGGTATAAAATAGCAATCTAGTCAGGGTTTTTCTTCAATTGCTTTTATTATTTATTTAGTTATTTTTTTTAAACCCTTACCTTCCATCTTGGAGTCAATACTGTGTATTGGTTCTAAGGCAGAAGAGTGGTAAGGGCTAGGCAATGGGGGTTAAGTGACTTGCCCAGGGTCACACAGTTGAGAAGTGTCTGAGGTCACATTTGAACCTAGGACCTCCCATCTTGAGGCCTGGCTCTCAATCCACTGAGCCACCCAGCTGCCCCCTCTTCAACTGCTTTTAAAAAATCGTGTCCATTGTTAATTAGTCCCCAGAAGTGACAATTCCTGGCAGAGACTTGTTGGTTGGGATGCATACAGGACTCCTAGAGTTGGGTTCTTCACCTTCAAGAGAAGGCAGCGTTCTTGGATCAAATCCATTGGGAAGAGGGGTAGTTGAAACCGACACCATGAGGATCCAAGGTTCAAGTTCTGCCTCTCTGGATGACCTTGAAGAAGGTCATTGTCTTCTACCCTCTGGGGCCTCCATTTTCTCTCAGTTGGTTGGAGGCTATGAATGAAGAATGTGTAGAGTGGTCAGAGCTGGTTCATTGTAGGGTAGAAGGCATGGAATAAGCACAATGAACATCTCGGGAGGTTCTTCAGCCTTTCTCCTTTTCTTAGATAAGCCTTCAGAAATCCAGCCCCTTTCCTGCTTCCCTGTTTTCCTGCTCAAGCCAGGGAGATGGTGCCCAGGCATGTTACAGAGAGGGGTGAGAAACTGTCTGAAATAATTCCATCCTTCCCTGGAGACTTGGCGTGAATTTTATCTAATCACCATGGCAACAGATAAAAAAAAGAAAAAGGTGTGAGCGCATTGCCTTCACTGTGATAATTCAGATTTATATATTCAGATCAGATTGGAGTTGGAGATTTTTTTTTTAAGGGAGCAGATGCAGCAGAAGGTGTGACTGCAAATAATGTGGCACGGATGTTTGATGATCCTGCCCTTTAAGAAGGAGAACTTGGTTTCCTGCAGCCCCCCCCCCCCCAACGTAATTATTCCATCAAACCCATTGCAATGAGAACTCATTATGAGCCTGGATAATGCAGAGTCACGATGTTGCCGTCAACATTCGAGGGCACCCACAAACATGGGTGCCCAGCCAGCCCCTTCCCGTGCCCTGCTACCAGCCACCTAAAGATGGAAATCACCAAGATGTCCCAAATAGACACTGTGAGGGTGAAGGGGTCAGGGCAGAGGAACCCTGCTCTCTCCTCGGGCTTTGAGGACGGGAGATGGACTAGCTGCTCCTTCACCCCCAGAATGCCCTTAGCTTTGACCTGGTGAACTTCTGGCTCCCTTCATTCACAGATGGGCGGAGGGTTGGTGGTGTTGTCTGCCTGGGCGCCTTTTGCATCTGGGTCTCTGGATGGAGGCTGTACCCTGAGCCTAGGCAGGGGTGATATCTGTAGGTAGCCGCCCCCACAACAGTAGCTCAACTAGGTATTTTTAATCAAGGTTTTGTTTTGTTTTTTTTCATAGATCTCATGGAGTATGAGAACTAGAAGAGTCCTTGGAAATCATCCAGCCCCCTCATTTTCCAGACAATGAGATGGAGGCCCAGGGAGGGAGCGGTCTCTTTCCTGGACACACAGGGATGGGTTCCTAGAATCATGGGTCTTAGACCTGGAAGGGACCTTAGAGGACCCGGCACACACACAGCGGTCTATTTCTCCTCGAGCCTTGTGGTGGTATGGGTAGGATCATAGGCTCAGAGGATCACAGATTTCTGCCTGAACCTATCCTTGGGGCCATCAGGTCTAACCTTCTCATTTTTCCAGATAACAAAACTGAGTGTTAGAGAACTTAAATGACTTAACCATGGGGTAGGCAGGCCAGAAAACTGTAGGCTTCCCTCTTTGCTAAGAGGGTGGCAGTGGATAGAGTGCCTGGTCTGGAGTGAGGAAGGCCTGAGTTCAAATCTACCTTTGATATTAATTGTGTGATCCTGGGTAAGTCACTTAACTGCTGTCTGCCTCAGTTTCCTCATCTGTAAAATGGGGATAATAGCATATGGTTATTGTGAAGATCAGATGAGATAATTATACAGTGCTTAGCACGGTGCCTGACACATAGGAAGCACTGTATCAACATTAGCTATTATTTCTCTAGTTCCCTAGTTCTTAAGGGGAAGGAAACAGAACCAACATGGCTACCCACCTACATAGCTCATCCTCCCACCATCCCCTAGTAAGGATAGTTTTCTGTTCTGCCAATTTGAACTCAATTGAAACATGTATTTATTAAGTCCCTATTCTGTGCAAGATTAGGTGTTGGGTATGCAGAAAATATTAAGTAACCTCTGCCATCAAGAAGTTTGTTTATCCTTGAAGAATTAAATACATATTAAAAACACAAAGAATATTCAAGGTGATGTAAAGTAATTTTTATTTTATTATTTTTTTTAAACCCTGACCTTCCATCTTAGAATCACTTCTGTGTATTGGCTCCAAGGCAGAAAAGCAGTAAGGGCTAGGCAATGGGGGTTAAGTGACTTAACCAGGGTCACATAGCTAGGAAGTGTCTGTGGCAAAATTTGAACCCAGGACCTCTCATCCCTAGACCTGGCTCTCAATCCACTGAGCCACCCAGCTGCCCCCTAAAGTAATTTTTTGAAAATTTTTGAAAAAACCTTTCACTTCTGTCTTAGAATCAATATAAATTCCAAGGCAGAAAAAATAAGGGTTAAGCAATTGGAACTAAGTGACTTGCCCAGGGATCACATAGCTAGAAAGTGTCTGAGGTCAAATTTGAACCTAGTTCTTTCTGACTCCAGACCAGGCACTCTATCTACTTATGCAAAGTAATTTCAAGAAAGAGGGAGCACTAACAAACTGAGGAAGTCAAGAAAGGCTTCCTATAGGAGGTGGCACAGGAGCTGGGGTTTGAAGGAAGTCAGCAATTCCATATTTCTCTTAGAAACCCTCCAGATCATGGACTATATAGAGTCCCCTCCTCAGAAGGGTGCATCCTCTGTCACTGTCATAGTTTCATCTCTTCTAGGGTTTAGAGCAGGAAGAATTTCTCTATTCCAACTCCCTCATTTTACTGATAAGGAAACTGAGACTTGGGGAAGGTAACCGATAGCCCCAGGATCACAAGGTACAGCTGGTATTCAGAGCTGGGTCCTCTCAGGCCAGGACTTGCATGTGGGCATATGTGCCCAGGGAGGTAGGGTCAGGCTGCAACCCAAAGGCATAAAGACTTGAGCAGGTCAGGTCACTACAGACTGAGGGTCAATGAGACAAGGCACATAGGGCCTCTTGGGCCGCAAGGTGCATTGTGGTTAGAGTTCAGATTGTGGATCTGAGTTCAAATTGGGTCACAGATACTTGATAACTGATCCTGAGCAAGTCACTTAACCCGATATGCCTCAGTTTCTTGTCTCTAAAAAGATGAGAACGTGTTAGAGAAGGAAATGGTAAACCATTCTAGCGTCTCTGCCAAGAAAACACCATAAAGTCCATGGGGTTGTGTTAAATCAGACAGTGCTAAACAATGTCATGTTCTAGGCATTGTGCTACCTGGGGAAGATAGAGATTTAAGTCCTGCCCTCAAGGAGCTTACATTCTAAGGGGAGAAAACAATCTACAAAATGGGACTAAAGAGGCTGGAGGAGGGCAGAACTCTATCAAAGCTGGGGAAGACTGGGGAATGGCAGTCCTGGGTGGAAGGAGCTCCCTTGGGAGCAGGGAGCTGTCTTGGTGGAGGGAGGCTCCAAGTTGTGAAAGTTGAATGGGCAGATGGATGTCCCTGGGTGAGGAGGCTTCAGCCTCTGAAGGAAGTGGCAGGATAAGACTGCAGATAAGGCATGGTGGCAAAGTCCAGAAAGTTAGAAGCAGAGCCAGATGGAGAAATGTCCTTTTTCAACCTTGCTTCCTCCAGCCATTCTAGCCAGCTTGGATCTCTACTTGAATATCTCCCACAACCAGAAATTCCTTCCTGAGTTTTTTTTTAACCCTTATCCTCCATTTTAGAATCAATATTGTATATTGGTTCTAAGAATAAGGGCTAAGTAATGGAGGTTAAGTGACTTGTCCAGGGTCACTCAGCTAGGAAGTGTCTGAGGCCAGATCTGAACCCAGGACCTCCCATCTCTAGACCTGACTCTCAAACCACGGAGCCACCCAGCTGTCTTCTCCTTCCTGAGATTTAACTTCATTGGTTCCTAATAGCACGAAAGCCCCCTTGTCTCTCTGAGTGTCAGTTTCCTCATCTACAAAATGGGTTGAGAGGAAAGTTGTAATAGATGGGCTTTGGAGTTTCTTTTTAACTCTGAATCTGTGACCCTATGACTTGTCCTGTTGTAACATCCTGGGATGATGCTCAGCTAACCCTAAGGCAGTAGGCATAAAGGAAGAATAGTCTATTGCTTGTCCTCCTTTTTTGGAACATGAGGGAATTTACCCCTGGAACCATCTTTTCTCACTGAAGAAGTAGCATCATAGATTTAGGACTGGCAGCGGTCTAATCTAACTCCCTCATTTTAGAGTTGAGGAAACTGAGGCCCAGGGAGGTCAAAAGAAATTGTCCAAGGTCATAAAATAAGTGGCTGAGCCAGGATTCAAACCCAGGTCCTCAGACTCTAAAATTAGCTCTGCACCACACCCCTCCTGAACATTATGGGCAATTTCCTTTCACTCACTTTAATGATCTCCATCCTAAAGGACCAATCTTCCTGCTGACTGGAGTTATTGTAGGGATATGATTGACTAGGGGGGGAGCACACCAAGCTCTCCACTGCCCCTACACTCCCAGGCCCCCAGGGCTCTTTTGATAATGTGAGAAATGCTTCCCTCTAAAGCTGCTCCAGAGAAGATTCATCTCTCCTGTGTGCCACCGGCTTCCTCTGAATCAGGAGAGGCAGGTAACAGACTGTTTCTGTTTGGTGTGTAATTTATTTACCTAGGAAGGCGCAACTCAGAGGCAGCATCTGGTTTCCAGCGTGTCTCTCTAGTCTCTTTTGCATGCTCGTGTCCCATCTGGCCCAGCTGAGGCCCAGGGAGCCAGGGCAGAGGTCGACAGAGAGAGAAAGGAAGCCCAGCCTCCCGTCCTCCTCCTATCAGATGCTGAGTCTCCCTGAGAGGACCAGGGACCATTTTACTTGCCGAACCGAATGAGGGAGAAATAAAAGACCACCCCCAAAAGACTTCTCTCTCTGTCTCTGTCTCTGTTTATGTCTCTCGGTCTCCATCTTGGTCTCTGTCTCTCTCTAAGTCTTTCTGTCAGTCCTTGCTCCCAGTAAGTAGAGGCCACTTCTGCCTCTTTTACTTCCCTGTGTAGGACTCCCTACACAGACATAGAGACAGAGAGAGATAGAGGTATGGGCTGCCTGCCATTCTGTGTTCTGTGGATCTGATCCAGCGCTCTTCTGGGTTCTGGAGCAGGAGAAGGGCCATGTCTGGGGACTTGCTGCCTTTAACCTTCCCAAGAAGGAGCTGCACCTGATTGGTGAGGGGTGGGAGAGCTGCGTTTTCCCAAGGTCTTCCAAAGCCAGTGCAGGCTCCATTGTATCAGGCAGGTCACAGGTTCTCAGAGCCACATTTCACTCCCTCCTTTCCCCACAAGTCTCTCATCCCACCCTCCCAAAGAGTAAGCCCAGTCGTTTCCTGTAGAGTGAGTTCTCCCTTCTCCTCCACATCTCACCTATTTCACAAAACAAAGGAGATTGTGGGTTGGGTTCTCTTGTGTGCACTGCCCTGGTTACATCCTATCTGGAATATTGAGTTCAGATCGGGCACTGCATTTCAAGGAGTTGCTCACAGGGCAGCAACTAGGTGGCTCAGTGGATAGAGGACCAGGAGGACCCGGATTCAAATTTGACCACAGATACTTTCTAGCTACAGGACCCCAGGCAAATCACTTAGTCTTTTTTTTTTCTTTTTTTTTATTTGATCATTTCCAAACATTATTCATTGGAGACAAAGATCAAATCACTTAGTCTTAACTGCCTAGCCCATACCACTTTTCTGCCTTGAAATTGAGATGCATAGAATTGATTCTAAGACAGAAGATAAGGCGGGAGAAACAGAGACAGAGACAGAGACAAAGACAGACAGAGAGAGATGATGGAGAGAGACAGAGAGAGAGAGAGAGAGTCAGGGAGTCAGAGAGAGCCAGAGACAGACAGACAGACAGACAGAGAGAAACAGAGAAACAGAGACAGAGACAGAGAGACAGAAAGAGAAAGACAGAGAGAGAAAGAGAGAGAGAAAGAGAAAGACACAGAGACAGAGAGAGATAGAGAAAAGAGAAAGACAGAGAGAGACAGAGACAGAGAGAGAGAGCCAGAGAGCCAGAGAGAGAAGAGATTGAGAGAGAGAAAAGAGAAAGGAGACACAGACAGACCTAGAGACAGAGGTTCACAATATGGAATCGATTTCAGAGGATAGTGAGAGAAGTCAAGACTGTCATAAAAGAAATATGGACCTACTTCCATATTTCCAACAGTGATGACATAAGTGAAAAGACTGAAAACCCTGTTATATGAGGAGCAGTTGAATGAGTTTGAAATGTTTACACTGAGGAGGGAAAAACTTAGAGGGAATAGGAAAGCAATTATCAAGTAACTGAAGGTCTCTCAGGGGAAAAAGGGGTTCAACTTGTTCTGCTTGACCCTAGATGGCAGAACAAAGAGCAATGGATGGTTGTTATGGGCAGGCAGGTTTTGGCACAAAAAATAATGAAGCATTTTTTAATTATTAGAGTTATCCATCATGGACTTTGCAAGTGTTAAATAAAGTGTTACATAAATGCTAGATATATTTCTTTCAAGGACATCTGGATGATGTATTGGACAAAGCACCAATTCTGGATTCAGGAAGATCTGAGCCTCAGAACATGAACTAACTGTGTGATCCTGGGCAAGTCACTTAACTATTTGCCTCAGTTTCCTCATCTGTAAAATGACCTGGAGAAGGAAATGGCAAGTGACTCCAGAATTTGTGCCAAGAAAACCCCATATGGGGTCATGAAGAGTCAGACATGACTGAAAAATAAGATGTTATTTGATAAATTGTACATAACTGAAATTATTTGTCCTTTTGTCTGAACACTTTTGTCAAGTATCACTTTATGACTTGTGCACTATTGGCATTCTATACATTTAGCCTTGTCTTTATGTCTCTTTGTGTGCTTCTCAGGACTGTGGGGGTACAACTTTACTCTTATGGATGTGAATTCCCTGAGAAGAGGAAGCTCCCTTCTCTGCACCCTCCTCCCCCGCACCTGTCTTTCTCCTCATCTATGCTGTACTCTATGTACATCTATGCAGGCTCTGCCCCCAGAGGAAAGGAGCCACTCTATATATGCCAAGTATCTTTATTCTTTTCTTTCCAGGTGTTGGCAGGTCAGTTCTGCATAGCTATAGGCGCAGTGTTGCCTATACAAGAATGATCTGCCACCAGGAAAGCATGTGCTTTAAGTTGTTGGGGGTTTTCCCCTACTAATAATGGGGATGGGTTTGCACTGAATCATTCACATCCTCTATGCTATGCATTAATCAGAGAGTCATACATAATATGGGGGGAGTGTAATTAATTATTTGTTAGTTGATTGAATATCAATAGTCAGGGTATGGCTTGTGATCATAGAAGAAACATCAAATTGAATGAGCCTGACTGGCTCATTAGTCTGGTATTTTAAGCAGCCACAAGCAAGGCTTTCGCATTCTTTCCACAAACATTACTTATTTCTTATTTTAACTTTAAAAAAGAAATTGTGTATATTTGTGGTACTAAAAGATAAACTATGTTAACATGCAACACCGTACATATATTTTATGCATTTCTGAGATTCTAAACTTTTTCTGTCATCTACTGGACTTCATGTGTCATCTGTAGCTTCCACAAAACTCCCCCCAAATTCCCATTTAATTCCCTATGCCAACCCAAGATATATCAAAACTGCAACAGGGAAAGCTGCAATGTGGAAGGGATACTTGTATTTATTTTCTATATACTTATACATGTATATATCACCTCCTCCTAAAAAAAGTAATATCCTTAAGGGCAAGGACTTCAAAGTTTTTTTGTCTTTGAAACTTCCCCTGCCCCCCTCCCATCCTGAACCTAACATCTGTCACATAATAGGCACTTTATAAGTGGGAATTGTTTGATCAATGCTTTCCACTGATTCTTTTCATATTTGATAGGGTTTAGTTGTGTTGAGGCTAACTACTTATAAATTCCCATCGTGAAGAACAAACCAAGAAGAAACAATATAACATTATATATAGCAACAGAAATATTCTTTGGAAGACAGCTGGGTGGCTCAGTGGATTGAGAGTCAGGCCTAGAGATGAGAGGTCCTGGGTTCAAATTTGACCTCAGACACTTCCTAGCTGTGTGATCCTGAGCAAGTCACTTAATCCCCATTGCCTAGCCCTTACTGCTCTTCTGCCTTAGAAGTGATACATAGTATGGATTCTAAGACAGAGAAGATAAGGGTTTAAAAAAAAAGAATGACTTGTATATATCTACCTCCAAATAAATAACTGAGAGAGAGGAGTTAGCTGAGTATCTTAATGTTTCAAATATTACAAAGAAATTTATTAATAATTTTTAAATTCCCTGTTTCCTTTTCTATTCATCATTGTCCTTAATGATTTCTCTTCTTTCTACATCAGTTAATACTTGTTGATACAAATATGTCTAGCCCCCCTATACCTTCTGTGCCCTTCAGATTACCAGCAAGTTTGATTCTTCTGAGATCATGACTACAATTCACAGCCATGTGGCATCTCTGAGATTCTCATCTGCAAAATGGGGGTAATAAAACTTCCTCTACCAACCCCTTGAGGTTGCAGTGAGGAGTATGCTCTGTAGATAGTGAAGTTTCATAAAAATGTGAGCTATTATTACTAAATCCTGGAATCATTGGCCCCCATTGTATGTGACATCAATGAGATGGTCCCTATTGTTAGGCTTCAGCCTACTGGGTCTTGGTGCTTAGAGATATTGAATCATTCTGCTAATGCAGAAGGAGTAAGTAGGCCGAAAGGAGAGATTGACTGGCTACAGCTGAGCAACAGACCAAGCAGAAGCAGACCCAGCCATTGAAGAGGGGAGGCAGAGAAGAATGAGTGAAAAGGACAGGGAGTGGGGAGGGAAGAAAAGAGAAAAAAGAATTCTGTAGACTCCAGCCGAGTTCCCGTATCTCTCAGAAATTCCAAAAAATCACAGCATTCTGCCCAGGCTAGAGCCAGAAATAGGGGAATCAAATGGAGTTACTACATTCCTCATGGCCGGGAGGGCTCTTCTTAGACTTGGGGAAAGAAGCAATGATAGAAAAGGGAAGTGAAGTTTTTTGGATAGTTAGAGAAAAAAGGATCTGGACCAGGAACAAGCTCAATTCATGTAGTTGAGATAAAGATGCCAAGAACAGAGGGTATCCCTGAGTATTGTGACATAAATACATAGACATAGACATATATAGACAAAGCTAAACTCTGGCTGGCCCTGTCAGTGTGTGTGTGTGTGTGTGTGTGTGTGTGTGTGTGTGTGTGTGTGTGTGTGTGTGTGTGTGTGTGAGAGAGAGAGAGAGAGAGAAAGGGATCCTCATAAAGTCACTACACCTCTCTGAGCTTCTGTTTTCTTATCTATAAAGGGGGGGGGGGAATAATAACTACTTCAGAAGGCTGTTGTAAGGGTCAAAAGAAATAATATGTGTAAGGCATCTTGCAAACCTTAAAGTGCTGTGTAAATGTTAGTTACTATTACAATGACTGAATGTGTGGAACCTCAGAATCCAGCACTTCCCCAGCCTAAACCACCACCCAAAATATGTATTTTCTTCAGCATTACTGACAAGAGGGACATTCAGCCTCTTCTTCCAAAGGATGGAGACTCAGGACCTGATGAGGCAACCCTTTCTATTTCTGGACAGCTCTGATTCATGGAATCAAGGGAGCTCAGATGTTCAAACTCTCCCCAAATCATGAGACTTACTTAGAATATTCCTGGCAAATGAATATCTAAGTGATCTCTGCATAAAGAGGTCCATTAGAAGGAAACTACAGTGATGAAGAATCATTACATTCTTCCTTATTTTGAACCAAAATCTGCCTTGAGGTAATTTCCACCCATTTCTTTTAGTTCTACCCTCTAGAGTGACTGAGATAGTCTAATCTCTCTTTCATAAGCTAGCCCTTCAAATAATTGAAGATAACTATTAGCTATTATATTTTCCCTAAGTATTCTCTCTTCTAGGCTAAACACTGCTAGATCTTTTAAGTGTTAGTTGTGATAACTGGTATTTATATGATTCTTTAAAGTTTACAAAGTGTTCTGCATGTGTTATCTCATACACTATATAAATGCTTGCTATCGTTACTATTGTTATTATTATGAAAACCCTAACTTTCTGCATTAGAATAAATACTGTGTTTTCGTTCCAAGGCAGAATAGCTGTAAGGGTTAGGCAATGGTGGTTAAGTGACTTGTCTAGAGTCACACATGCATTTGAACCCCAGATTTGAACCCCAAACCAGAATTCTGCCTGCAGGCCTGGCTCTCTGTCTACAGAGTGACCTAACTGCCCCTCATTACTATTATTATTATCTTATTTGAGCCTTACATTAAGTCTGCGACACAGCCACCATAGTTATTATTAGCCCAGTTTTGCATATGAGGAAATAACAATAATAGCTGCTGGGGGGGGGGAAGAGCAGAGGGAGAGAACATGAATCATGTAACATGGAAAAATATTTTTAAAATTAATTTTAAAAATAATAACTGGCATTTCTGTATGGGCACATATATACAAATATCTATAAATATGTGCTCATATGTGTATGTATGTGTGTACCTTAACGTTTACAAAGTGCTTTTTATATACACCATCTCATTTGATTTTTAACGGATGCTATTATCCCCATTTTACAAACCAGGAAACTGACTCTGAGAGAGGTTATGTGATTTTTTTTCCCTCAGGGACACAGGGCCAGTATGTTACTAACAGGGTCAGATTTGAATCTCTTCTACCTCCAACCCCAACACTGTATCCAGTATGCCACCCTTGGCATGAATTTGAGCCCCATCCCCTTCACCCAGTTGAACCAACGTTGATGGGAAATAAGGAGAAAGGCCTAAATTCCAAGGTAATGGCCACAAGCAGAAGCCTTGGGTGGCCTTAGAGAATCGCTGCTGAGAAGGAAGAGGGATATTGATGGGGAAGAGTGCTAGGGAATATCTCATTTTGTTTGTAGGATAATCATGAGAGATCTAGTGCCTTCCATCTCAGGGGCTTAAAGAGCATTCGCAAACTCTCCTGAACCTCTTAGTCTTCACTTGGTCCCTGGGGTTCTTTGCAGGTGTTTTCAGGTCAGGGGACCATACATAGCCAACTCACTTAACCCTTCATTGCATCAGACAACTAATACAGACTAATGCAGAAAAGTCAACTGCCTGCCAAATGGGTGAAAGACATTTTTTTCCACATTTTTCCATCAGCAAAATTATATCTGATACCACAGATGATAGATATAGAGCTGGAAAGCATAAAAGAGAGCATCTAGTCCAATCCCCTTATCTTACAGATGAAGTAACTGAGACCTAGAAAGGATGACCCAAGTATGAATCCTGCCACCGACACACATTATTAGCTGCATGATCCTGAATAAGTTAGTTAACATCTCTCTCCTTTGGATATCTCATCTGTATAGTGGGAGTAATAATATTACCTATGTTATGGGACTAGGAAGATCAAATGAGATAACAAAGGGCTTTGCAGACTTTAAAGTCTTATAGAAATGTTAGCTATTATTATGGGAATTATTCATTCTACATAAGTAAAATAAAGCAAATCTGAGTTTTGAAGGCAGACCCTCTGTCTTCCAGTCTAGAACTCTTTCCACCTTACTACTCTCAAGATGCAAAAAGGGTACAGACCTTTTCCTGGGTTGTACAGTGAGCTGGGGAATGGCTAAAATAAAGGACTCCCATACCTTTCATTTCTGTCACTGAGTACCTATTGTCAAGACACCCTGCATATTGCCTGAACCCTTGATCTAAGTTTATGGGAGCTCCTTTAGATAGAAAGAAAGATAAATATTGGACCCACAATATCATTGGCCTAGGTAATTTCCAGGTGAGGAAACTCCTTGTACCAATGCAAGTTAGTGCCTTCTCTGAAACTAATAGCCTCTTAAAATGGGCTTAAAATGCACTTCATGATGCAAATAGATGGAATTTTGGTGCCATCCTGCCCAGAAGTAAGGGGAAGGATGGCCTGACCTCTGGAGGAGGATCTTGCCAATCTAGGGAACCTGATCCAGTCTGGGCTGGTAACCCTGGGGGCCAACTTCCTGAAGCTCTTTTCCTTAGTAAGGAAGGTTGATTGCTTCAGCAGACTGGAAAGGGGACCTGGGTGGGGGGAGGGAGCTAGAGGTCTACTGACTGTTAGAGTCAATATTGACCTAGCTTTCAGTAAAGTATGCTTGTCATAGAGGCTTCAGCTGCTAAAAATCATAGCTCATGTTTAGATAGCGCTTGAAGGTTTACAAAGTACCCCCTTTGCAATTCTGTGAGTAGCTTAGCATCATTCTTTATATCCTCATTTTAATTGTCAGGAAACTGGGATTCAGGAGAGTTAAGAAACTTGCCCAACTTCAAACAATTAGTAATTGCAAGAGCTGGAAGGAAATCTAGGCCCCCTCTGTTCAGGACAAATGCCCTTTTCATGGCACCTTATGGAAGGGATCTCAGAATTCTCTTGTTTCTAGAAGAACCTCAGCACTAGAGAGAAGCTAAGGATATCAGCAGACCCAAAGAGCAGCTGAGAGACTTGGTCTTCTTCTCTTTAAGAAAACAATCCTCAGGAACAGAGTATGACCTACATTCCTCTTGCTGTCAAGATGCCCTTCTTCTTGGGGGCAGCTGAATAGCTCAGTGGATTGAGAGCCAGGTCTAGAGATGGGAGGTTCTGGATTCAAATTTGGCCTTAGACACTTCCTAGTTATGTGACCCTGGGTAAGGGCTATGCAATGGGGGTTAAGTGCCTGGGTCAGCTAGGAAGTGTCTGAGGCTAGATATGTCTAACCCAAGCCCCTGGTACTTCAGTCGAAGCCAATTTCCTCTAAAACTCTGGTGGAGCCTGCCCCACTGGCTGTAAACTGGGTTCTGTTGTAAGAGAGCTATGTACCATGGAGTGTAATAACTCTTAGAAGTCAAGATCATTGAACAGGGTCTGACAGAGTCAAAGATATGTAGCTCCTAGTGGCAGAGAGAGCCTCTGCCATCCCTTTGAGTTGCCAACCAGCTCCTCAAACTTTGGAATTGACTTTACTCTTTAACTTACTTCCTCCCTCTCCATGTTTTGCTTAAGAAATATCACTCTAACTCATTCTTCCCTGAAACTTAGCATTGGTCATTATGTGTCCACCTAATTTTTAAAATTTTATTTAATTAGATGATTTAGAATAATTTTCCATGGTTACAAGACTCATGTTCCTTCCCTCCCCTCCCATATCTGACATTTAATTTGTGTCCACCTTATTTTGTTTGGCTGTAGTTTCACAGCTGGGATAAAGACAACCTGGAGCTTGGTACCATGGACAGAGCATTGGACTTGTGGAAGTCTCTGCTACTTGCTACTTGTATGACCTTGGTCAAATCTTTTCACCTTTTCAGGTCTCTTTCCTCATGTCTAAAATGGGGTGGGTGGGTCTAAAAGGGTCTAAAGTCCTTTTTACCTCTAAAGACTGTTATTTAAAAAATAGAGTAACACAGAGGGTATGACCAAGTTGAACTTTACCACACTCTGGATCTCCTGGTGACCTCTGGTACTGTACTAAGAGGTGGTTGGAATTGGTTTGGGAGGGAAGGAAAGCAAGGAAGATATAACCTCAAAATATATCCTCCAGGCAGACTTAGATCATATCTTGTAATAGTTAAATTAATGTCCAATGCTTCAAGTATTAAAATTTTAAAGTTTATTACCTGAAAAAATAGAACCATGTGACTAAGTTTTTTACCTGCTCAAAAATCCCCCCTCCACCAAAACCGCCAACAGGAAGGAAGACACTCTTGACAGGAAACATGACCCAATTTATCTCCTGTTTATGTCAGCACATAACAACAGGAAGTGAGTGGGACCCTGCCCATTTTTAAGATTTAATCCCATCTTCACAATCTGACTTTGTTAGTTTCAAATGACCATTTTATTTATTTTTATTATTTTTTTAAATTAATTTATTTATTTAGAATATTTTTCCATGGTTACATGATTCATAATTTTCCCCCCTCTTCCCTCCCCTTTCCTGGAGTTGACAAGCAATTCCATTGGGTTATATATGTATCATTTTTTAAAACCTATTTCCATGTTATTCATATTTGCATAAAGTGATCTTTTAACACCAAAATCCCAATCATATCCCTGTGTTCCTAACCCCACAGTTCTTTCTCTGGATATGGATAGTGTTCTTTTTCATAAGTTCCTTGGTGTCCTGGATCATTGCATTGCTGCTAGTAGAGAAGTCTGTTACATTTGTCAGATCACCATTTTAAAAAATAAAAGTACATAAAAAAGAAATGATACCCCAGAAGTGAAATATATTTTGGATTCTTTTAGACTAAAAATGCCTTTCTAACATTTTTAGTGCAAATGCATTAATTGGGAAAAATCAACTTTTGTGCAATGTCACAAGTAATAAATAAGACTGGAGAAATTATTCAAACATTTCTGTCCCCTAGTTGAATGCTCATAGTTTTTACCTGTTAAATTTGAGCTCTGAACCTACAGGCCCTTCTCCAACCCCAAATTAACACCAAGAATACCTCAGCATAGTCCTGAAAGAGAGGAAAGCTGATGAAAGTCTCTCAGTTCCTCTCCAGCTTTAAAATTCCATGAATCCAGGCCTGTTTCTAGTACTTCTATGGGAGGAACTGGTATAATAATAGTAACTAACATTTATATAGCACCCACTATGTGCCAAGAACTATAAGTGCTTCACAATGACTATGTCATGTGACCCTCAAAACCATTCTGAGAGGTAGATGTTATTATTATTCCCATTCTACAGGTGAGGAAACTGAGGTAATTAGAGGTTAAAGAATTTGCCCAGGCCATACAAATTAGTAAGTGTCTGAAGCTGAATTTTGACTTGGGTCTTTCTGACTATAGGCCCAGCACTCTATTCACTGCCCTTAGTCCATACCTCTGCAAAGGAGGGAGGGAGGTGCATCTTTACAAATACTCAGAGCCAACCTGTATCTAAATTTTAATTACACAGGGCTCAGTCTTGATTTGTTGTTGTTTTTGTTGCTGTTGTTCTTTCTATTTACATCCATATAGCCATTGAATATAGTATTTTCCTGGATCTTCTTCTTCCATCTGCCTCAGGGCATGCCAGCCTTCCCATACCTCCTAATTTCTTCATGGTCTTTGTTTATTACGGCACAGTGGTATTTTGTACATAGAATCTCTGCCTCACAATGTAGTTAGCCATTCCCTAGTTGATGGACATCAGCTTTGTTTCAGGCTCTTCGCTACCATAGAATGGGCTGCCATAAATATTTTGGAGTCTAGGAGAGCTTTCTTTTGTCTCTGACTGCCTGACCTTGAGGCATGTACCCATCAGCAGGATTTTTGGATCAGAGGATATGGACAAAAAGAGTAATTGGTGAAGGGCCAACCTAAAGATGCCTCCTTGGCTTCTCCAGGACAGGCAGGATAACCCTCCAGGGCCCAGCAAACAGCAGTCATAAAAGCCACAAGGGCTTTAAGGAGAGGAGAGGACAGCTAGAGAAAGAATAGACTGGATGGATGAAAGCCAAACCCCAGGGGAGATCTGATGGGCTAGGAAAGAGGGAGCCTGGGTCAGAGGTTTAAATGGAGAGCCCCTACTGTTTAGACAAACTAGCAGGCCAGGCACACTCACCTGGAGGCATCGAGTCACAGGACAACAAAGGATCTGGGCATTCAGAGGAAAGACTGCTTGCTTCTCAGGTAGCCAGGGAAGAAGATCTCTGGGTGGCTGGGAGAAGAGGAGCAAAATGCAATCAGAAGCTCCAGAGATAGAAAGAACTGAAGAAGTTACCTGGCCCAACTTCTCATTTTATAATGGAGGAAAACATTCCCCAAATGAAGTGAATTGCTTTGAGGGGAAATGGATTCTTCATCCCTGGAGATCTTTAAAGGGACTGTGTGTGACCACTTTTTATAGATGTGGGCAGAGGTTGAACTACATGACTTCTTATGTCCCTGTCAATTCTGAGATTTTGGATGTATGTATGAATGTGTTTATGTGTGTGACTGTGACAGAAGTGTGTATGAGTGTGTGTGAGATACAATGTGTGTGAGTACATAAGTGTGTATGTGTGTGTTTGTATATGTGAGTATGAATGTGTGTGTTTGCATGAGAGTGTGTATGAGTATGCATATGTGTGTGAGTGTGTGTGTCTGTGCGTAAGCATAAGTGTGTGTGCGCATCAAGGTGGGGTTTGAAGAAATTATGTGACTTGTCCCAGGTCAGAGAGTCCATAAGTAGATCTGATGTTTGAATCTGGGTTCTATGACCCCAAATCCAGAACTGTCATCACTGCCCATTGCTGATAGAAAATAGAATAATGACTTTTCTCTGGGAACCTGGGAGGGAACCACAGAATGTGAGAGCTGGAAGGGAGCTTGGATCTCCCCTGTTCCAGCTTCATCTTTCTATAGATGAGGAAAATGAAGTCCAAAGAGGGCAAGTGATCTGTTCCAAGACACACAGCTGGCAAGTGGCAGATCTGTTCCAAGAATCCAGGTCTCCTAGTTCATAAAATTACTTTTTCTATTTTCTCAGACACTCTGACACTAGGTGGGGAATGGGCTGATGGATCCCTAAATAAGACATCCACCTAACTGGAAAAAAACCAATGTCTACCCAGTGCCTCCATTTATCCAGACATTGGTAGTCAAGTCATCTCCATACTCCCAAGATGACTGACCTGGGAGAATTTTGCAGTGGATTTACTAAGAGAAAGAAGTATATGAGAGATAAAGTGGGAGGGAGGGGAGGGTTCCACATCCTGGATGGATAGGGGGTTTAGCCCTGAGGGTATTTGCTATGATGATCATAAAGATAAAGAGAGGGAACATTTTAACTTCAAGGGAGAATGGACAAAGTAGAGTTTTTGCATGTATGTATAGATAGATATTTATATAGATGGTTGGCTGTTCTCTTTCATACTCAAAGAAGTTCAAAATGGCATCACTGGATGATGTCTTGATTAGTGCATAAATTGGATTTAAACAAGGCAGAGTTGGCAAAGCCCTCAGCCTCACTCTCTCCCAGAGTCATCAAAGTCCAGTAGCAAGACAAAAATCAGGATGACTGGGGATGGTCCAGGATGCAGTAGATGACCTTGGCTTATTAGATGTCTAACCAAGCTCCAAGTGTTCCAGAGAACTTGCATCTGCAGCCTTCATGGCTGTTGGAATGAATCATCATCTGTTCCTTCTGCCAGGAAAGTCAGGATAGCCACTCCCCATCTCACCAGTATATTTGAGATTTATTGGTTTCCCTCAACCTGGTGTAGCCCACCTCTGAGATGATTTTACCAGAATGTGGGCTCTGGGTATGCTACAGCTTCTGGGAGCCACAGGTGAGAGATGGGTGGCAGGTGGACACCAAAGTAGGAAAGCAACCCTGAAAAAGGCTTGGCACACCCTCACGCCAGGGTTATTCATCTTCTCTGAACAGCCCATATGTTCCAAAAGCGTAGATATAGTGGATTTCTATCCCTAATGAGAAGCTCAACCATTAGTCAATCAGTAAGCATTTATTAAGTACCAAGTACTATTTACCAAGCATTGTGGTAGGGGTCAAGAATTCAAAGTCTCAAGGAGCTTACATCCTTTCAGAGGAGACAATGCTTACAAGTATATAGAAAATAAATAGAAGATCCTAAGGCCTGAGATGAAAGGGAATCCCTTTAGCCCTGATCTTTGCTCTGCAGAGAACAATTAAGGCCTCCCCATCACAAATGCGGGGTGTATATTTTGGTTTTCTTTTTTTGTTTGTTTGTTATTTTGAAACTGGCCAAGGGCTTCCCGGGTGCTCCTCCCAGGTCCTGGCCCTGGTCCCAGACCTGTGTTTGCTGGGAACAGCCGGCTCTTTCTCTGGGCGCCTTTGGTGAGGAAACCTGAAATGAGGTCAGGACTCAGCTTTCACCCAGTGCTGCCCCTCCAGGGCTGAGCTCCTCTCCTCTCCAGAGCAGAGATACTGTCTGGTTCTGCCTGGTTGGGGATGAGGCTAATCTGCTCTTAGTGCAGGATATGTTCTCTGTCTCATGGCATTTATCATCATTGTCAAAAAACATTTATCAAGTGCCTATTTGGGCATGAGCCCAGCTAGGAAGGATGGGATACAGTCCCTGCCCTTTGGGACCTTGCAGTCTAGTAAAGGTACACTGATATGGGGAAACAGGGAAACACAGGAATAGAGACAGCTACGGAACCTCAGGTGGTCACCGCGGAGTTGTGCAGTAAAGTATGTCCAATGTCTATGTCAGAAGAGTCACCCACACAATCCCTTGCCCTGACTTTGAACTTGGAGGGACCCAGAGCTCTTGCAGGCATCAGACAATTTAGATGAAGGGGAGAGAATTGAGAGGCAGAGGGGAGATAGATAAGGGCAATGAATTCCTTATTCTTCTATTCTTTATTTTATTTTTGCTTTTCACTTTTGTCTTGGTAACAACTCTGAGACAGAAGGGTGAGGGCTCAGTAATGAGAGTTGAGTGACTTGCCTAGCGACTAAGTGACTAAGCTTGGAAGTATCTAAAGCCTTATTTGAATCCAGGTCCTTCCCAACTTCAGGCCTGACTCTCTATCTATATATCTATGTGCCAACTAACTGCCCCTTTTTAAAATTATTTTTAAATTTTAATGTAATTTTTTGTCTTTTTTTAGTGATTTGAAATTTTTTCTTTAATTAATTAATTTAGAAGATTTTCCCACCGTTACATGATTCATGTTCTTTCCCTCTCCTCCTCCCACCCCCTCCCATAGCCAACAAGCAATTCCACTGGGTTTTACATGTCATCTAATGTAATTTTTTGCAATTATTAGAAATTTATTTCCTCTCTATCTCATCTTCATTCCTTCGAGGGGTAGGGTGGGGGAGAGAAAAACAAAACTCTTGTAAAAAATCTGTATAGTCAAGTGAAACAAATTCTTGTTTTGGCTATATCCAAAAAATACATGCCTTGTTTTGTGCCCCATCTATTACCTCTTAGTCAGAAGGTAGATTGATACATCTTTTCTTAAAAATCATCTTATAATAATACCTCTTCCATCACCAAAGACGAAGCAGGGTACAGTATAAAAAGATTGCTACCTTCAAGGTCAGAAGTTCATATCTTGACTTTGCCATAACTGTGTTAACTTGGATAAGTCACTTGACCTCTCTCTTCTGGCCTCCATTTATTTATCCGTAAAATAAAGAGGCTGGACAAGGTGGCCTAAAGATTCCCTGCTCCAGATCTATGATCTTTGTTGTATTTATTACTCAAAAGAAAAAAGCAAGTTACTATATGTATAATAGTCACAGTTTCTTGTATTTTCTTTTTTCTGTTCTCTTTGCATATGAAGTGGTTTTAAAAAATGTAAACTCTTGCTTTTTGTCCTAGTAACAACTCTAAGACAGAAGGGAAAGGGTTAGGCAAATGGGATAAATGACTTGGCCAGGGACACACAGCTAGGAAGTATCTGAGATCAGATTTGAATCCAGATTCTCCCAACTCCAGGTCTGACACTCTATCCACTGAGCCACCTAGCTTCCCCATGAAGTATTTGTTTTTATTTGGTGTTTAAGTTCAGAATTAAAAAATAAAATCCAAGTCTCCCAGATAAAAAACAACTACTCATGATTCTGTGATCATGCTTTTCTCCTTTTTCTTTTCTTTTTTAAACCCTTACCTTCCTTCTTGGACTCAATACTGTGTATTGGTTTCAAGGCAGAAGAGTGGTAAGGGCTAGGCAATGGGGGTTAAGTGACTCACCAGGGTCACACAGCCAGATTTGAACCTAGGACCTCCTGTCTCTAGGCCTGGCACTCAATCCACTGAGCTACCCAGCTGCCCCTCTCCTTTTTCTTGCTAATGCTCAATGTTGATTTTAATTCTCTTGGGACATTTCTTCTTCTCCCTCCCCCTTTCTAGATGCCCTTGATAGTTACCCAGTTATATCTGGTTAGGAATTCTAAGGGGAAGATATACTTTTTGCCTGCCTTGGACTGTCTTGGATAACAATGATAGTTCACTTTATATAATGATTTAAGGTTTTCAGGGTACTTGATGAATATTATTATTTCATTTAACCCTTATTAGAGTCCAGTGAAGACAGTAGTACAAGAATTCTCTTACCGATTTTATAAAGAAGAAAAATGAGGCTCAGAGAACAGACCCATCAAAATCATACAGGTAGTAAATAGTGGAGCTGAGATTCACACCCAAGTCCAGGGCTCAGTACCAGATGCATGTGCAGTATGGGTACTTAATGCTTTCTGGTGACAACAGGTGATTGTACATTAAGTGGGATGACCTCCTTGACTTGGGTTTTGAAAGGGTCAGGGATTCCCCAAGCTCCCATACAGGCTTTACTGTGAGTGGTTCAGGGGTCATGACACCCCCATCCCTCAATGTCAGAATGGATGGGTAAGTGCCTGATTGCTCCCTGTGAGTGAGAGCTAAATATTAAAGGACCCTGGAAACCTGCCAGGGTCAGAGTCCTCATTCTAGCCAAGGAAGCCCATTTGTTTGGAGGGAGAAAGAGCTAGCAGTAAATCCTCTGCCATAATTATTGGCAATCTTTGTTTCTTAAATAAAAGGGAGGTCAAGGAGATGCAGGCTGTGATTTCTGCCAGTTTGTTGCTTATCCACAATAGGTTGAAGCTCTTCTCAGAATCTGTAAGGTTGCTGGAGCCATAGGGAAAAAAATAAAGATACAAAGCTATGCCGAGTGTGTGAGCTTAGAGTCATTCTCCTGGGCTGGGTTGGGAGTGACTGGTTTAGTGCTTTCGAGGGATTAGGAGAGAAGTGCTGTCCATGCAGATCTTGCCTTTGACACTTAGGAGCTGTGTCACTTGACCTCACTAAGGCTCATGTTTATCATCTTTGAATAGGGGGCCTTCAACCCACTAGAGCAGCTTCATGGATTGGTGTGAGGACCAAATGATGGTACATATATAAACCTTTAAAGGTGGAAACCCAAGGAAACCTTTAAAAGTGGAAAGGCCATTTCTGGATGTCAGCTGTTATTGATATGAGAGGCCTGGGGGAAAGCTTCCTCCCTCCCCTGTATGGGGTAAGAGAGCAGCTCACATGTGGTGTGAGGGTGCAGTTAGGACATTCAATCTCTAAAAGGTTCACCATCACTGCTATATAGTCTTATCAAGTTACAAGTTCAAAGCTCCCTTGGGTTTAAGGCCTGGCACCCTGACTTCTAGGGATTCCTTGCTAGGCTGTCAGGCACACTGAACCTAGAAGGCTGCATCTAGAATCTCCATAACTTTTGCCTAAAGCTGAAAAGGACAAATAAACCAAACCAAAATTATAAGCCTGCTTTTCAGGGCCACAGCACCTAAAGGAAAGAAGGAAAAGGTACCCTTTTCCACACACCCATTTCAATGTATGGAACCCATGCTCTGGGTGAACAGGACCATCAGTCCCTGAATACAGCCACACAAAAAAATCAACACTGTCCCAGTCTGGTAGGCTAAAAAAAATTTTTTTTATTATTATGGAAAACACACTTCCATATTGGTCATCATTGTAAGAGCACACTCATACAAAACACAAAACCCTAAAAAAAATGTAAATATACTAATGTGAAAGATAATATGATTTGGTCCAAATCCATCCAACTCCAAGAGTTCTTTCTCTGGAGGTGGATAGCATTCCCTATCATAAGTCTTTCAGGAGTGTCCCAGATCATTGTATTGCTGAGAGAAGCCAAGTTTTCACAGTTGATCATCATATAATATTGCTGTTACTGTGTACAATGTTCTTCCAGTTCTGCTTATTTCACTCTGCATCACTTCCTGCAGATCTTTCCAGATTTTTCTGAAATCATCTTATTTATCATTTCTTATAGCACAATGTATTCCATCACCAACATATACTACAATTTGTTCAGCCATTCCCCAATTGATGAACATTCCTTCAGTTTCCAATTTTTTGCCACTACAAAAAGAACTGCTATAAATATTTTTGTCCAAGTAGATCCTTTCTCTCTCTCTCTCTCTCTCTCTCTCTCTCTCTCTCTCTCTCTCTCTCTCTCTCTCTCTCTCTCTCTCTCTCTCTCTCTCTCTCTTTTTACCTCTTTGGGATACAGACCCAGTAGTAGTATTACAGGATCAAAGGATCCTATAATCCCACAGTTTTATAGCTCTGTGGGCATACTTCAAATTGCCCTCCAGAATGATTGGCTTAGTTCACAACTCCATCAGCAATGTATTGGTCCCAATTTTGCCACATCCCCACCAACATTTATCACTTTCCTTTACTGTCATATTGGCCAATCTGATAGGTACCAGTCTGGTAGTTTTAAAGACACAACCTGTTTTGTGTATCCACTGGTACCAGAGGTTATTCCCACCACCATGATAAGGGAAATATCCTAGAAACTGCTGTCTCTTATATGGATGTTTCCATGTGAAGTGATCAGGGCATATAAAGAACCTAGTTAAACATAGGGGAGGAAATAGGGCTTTGCTTCTCATTCAGTCAGTGGTCTTTTTTCCTGGCCACTATTAAAGGGTTAAAAGGGAAATGAGCCATCCAATTCCAAATTGCAGTCAATAGTCTTAAGCCTCAACATTCTGATGCTCTTTTTCCTCCATTCTTCAATCCTATATAGATAGTTCATATGGACCAACTAAATTTTGTACATAAAAGGCTTCAGGATACAAATCATATTAGGTCAATATAAATCCCTCACAGTTATAAAGTATGCCACTCTTTTGTCATTCTGTTTCCAGTAAACTGTAAGCTGCTTGAGGGAAGGAACTGATGATTTTGGTTTTAGTTTGTTTTTTTTTTAGTATTCCCAGAGCCTAACAAAGTTCCCGGTACATAGATGACTGATACATCCTTTGAGAATTATTGAATTAAATTTTAATTGTCTGCTTAGCACACAGCAAGGCTTAATAAATTTTCATTCTTCCATTCATTCATTCAAAGCAGTGAATAGTTATTGGCAGGCATTCTCCATTGTAAATCTCATTTTAATCTGTCACTCCTCTCATCTCTAACCTTTAGGGTGAAGGTTCTAGGTAATCCACTCAATTTCAAGCCTTCAATTGACCTATTGCTTTTATCTCTGCCCTCTTAGTCTCTGGAGGATTAAGGTTATTTTCCATTTGAGGGCTTGAGATATCCCCCTTTGGCTTCTAGAATGCAGCTGTTCCAGCAGCCATCTTTCAGAACCTCTGGATATAATTGTCCTTCATTTGAATTCAGTTCCACCAGCATTTCTATCCTTACTATGTGTGAGACAGCATATGGGCTTCACACTAGGGACCCCAAGATGAGCTAAAACCTGTTGCTAGAGCAGCTTACAATCTAAATAGAGATATTTCTCATATTTATATGCATATATCCACATATATCCCATATATGTGTGGCATATGATAGGTGGGATGCATCCATACATGTGTGTATATATACACACACACATCCATCAATATGTACATAAATACCCACCAATAATCCAATTACAAGGTAGAAGAGACACTCAGAGTACAAGGAGAATTTCTGAAGATAAAATTACTTCCATTTAGGAGGATCCTAAGGTTTCCTGGAAGAGGAGGCCCATAAGCAGAGAGTCCCAGAGGAAGAGTTTAATTGATGTAAATGAGTGAGCCAAGTTGGTGGGGGTAGGCTGGGGGAGGAAAACCATCCTAAGGTCTGGGGGAAGAGTTTGAGCTAAAGGGTAGGGATGGGAGAGGACAGGACAAGAATATCAAATTGCAGGCAAGTTTTTATCTATTTTATCCCAGGGCGAATTCTAGCTCCACCCCCACTTACATAGCAAAGCCCTAACCCCAGTGCAAAAATGTAATGTGATTGGTACAAATGGGTATAGTAACAAAAACACAATTAATTTGGGGAGTCAGACTGAAAGACCCTTTACTGATCCTTTCTGCTGGGCTTTAAAAGAAATCAGGGGGCAGGTAGAGGAGAATTACTTCACTAACTAAAAATTCTAGTCTCTACACTCATTGGATTTACATTGTCCTTTGAATTCTGTATCACTGTCTTTGCATCACTGGAACACTGAAGATCGTGGGGGAGCTTTGCTGGTGCTCTGGTCCTCGCTGACAAGAAGATACATTCAGGCAGATTACTTTGTAGCATCATGTAGCGGCTAGATGGTATCATATATAGAGCCAGAAAGACATGCGTTACCCAGCCTCAGACACTTAGCTGTATGACCCCAGGTATGTCGTTTAACCTCTGTCTGCTTTAGTTTCCTCATCTATAAAGTGGAGGTAATAATAGCATCTATTTCCCAGGATTGTTGTGAAGATCAAATGAGATAATAATTGTAAAGCACTTAGCACGGAACCTGGCATATAATAAGCAAAATAGTTATTGTTCAGTTATTTCAGTCATGTCCATCTCTTCATGACTCCATTTGAGGTTTCCTTGGCAAAGATAATGGGATGGTTTGCCATTTTCTTCTCCAACTCATTTTACAAGTGAGGAAATAGAGGTAAATAGGATGAAGTGACTTGTCCAGAGTCATACAGCTAGTAAATGTCTAAGGTTGAATTTGAATGTAGATCTTCCTGATTCAAGCCAGGCTCTCTATTTACTGTTCCACCTAGCCCCTCCTATGTAAATGTTAGCAATGGCTAACGCTGACATTGACTAATGCCATACTGATGTCAACATCAAAAGAGAAGAGAAAATGAAGAACCAAACTGAGACTGGATCCTTTCTAAATTTCTGTGCCAGTACATATCACAGTACCTTATATTTAGGGAGAGGGACTAGATCTGTTGATGTCATTCGTATAAGGAATTCCTGGCTGAAAAAAGTCCTTCTACCTGTGCAGGGTGGCACCTTCTCCACACCTCATAGTCTTACAGAGTTGACTAGAACACTGTGAAGTTACTTGTTCAGGGTCACATGCCTTTAAACCTTTCATTGTTGACTTAAGTGACTTTCCCAGGATCACAGAGCTAGCAAGAATTTGGGGCAAGAAACTATAAAATGTTTCTCCCAACTTGTTGCTTTTCTTCCAATCTTGGCTACATTCGTTTTATTTATTTAGAAAGATTTCAATGCATTCAAAATGATCCACTTTCTATCTCTTGTTTATTCATAAATTCTTCTCCTATCCATAAATCTGATAGGTAATATGTTCCCTGTTTGCTTCTGACATCTCCCTTTATGCCTAGGTCACAAATCCATCTTGAGCTTATCTTGGTAAATGGTGTTAAATACTGATTTAAACTCAGAGCTTTGTGACCCAATCCACCATATCATGCTCTCTCTCAAACATAGCGATCAAAGCATAATAGAGGGAGAAAGAAACTTTTAGTCCAATCCCATCCTTTTATGGGTGAGAGAACCATGGCCCAGAGAGGTCAAGGGATTTGCCCAAGATCAGGCAGGCAGAAGGTCTCAATTCCAGTGCTCCATCACCAGGACTGTAAGGGAGAAGCACAGCAGTGCTGTGCTCAGAGTGTAAGTGGTAAGGCTGGATTTGAGGAAGCTTTATTATTCTTGTAGTTGTTATAGTTAGCCACCTGGTTGTCTAAAACTGTCTCCTAGGCAAGGGCATTTTTCTTCCAGTTTGCTCTGCTGTAGTTCACTAGGTTGTGGCCACGGGCAGCTCTCACCTGGCTCAGCTCCTGTCCCTGGGGCCAGGTCTGCCTGGCATCCCCAAGGACAGTGAGATAGGTACACTCACAGAGCTTGAAGAACTGGGGGGTTGGGTGAGCTCAGGAGGAGGGGGTGGGGTGTTGACTACAGGAACAAGCAGGCCTATTATCTATTTGGGGGCGACAGTGACAGAATCTGCCAAGCTGGTGGCAGTGATGCCAAGCTCCCAGCTCAGGCTCAGCATTATTACAGCCCCTCTTGTTTTCTGAAATCTCTTTCATTTTGTATGAAGAGACAGATGTGAGGGGCTGCAGGCTCTTACAGTCTGCCATTCTAGAGGAAAAGAAAAAAAAAAAGATTTGTTTGTTCCCTTCCTTTTCTATGGAGCACGGCTGGGCTCTCTTTCCTATTCTTTCATTTTTCTATTTCCATTTTAAAGAGATGCTTTTCCTCCTCTTCATAAATAGGCACCCCCACTCTTGCTCCAGGGCATTTCCTCTGCTCCCTGGAAGGTAGCCCAGAGTCCCTTCCTTGGTCTAGATGATGTCAAAGCTAGGGACAGGCAGGGAAAACTGAACTCAAAGCTACCCTGGGTCTGCTACACTTGCCCTGAGTCAATTTGAATATGTCACTATCCTCTCTGGACCTCAGATTTACCCTTCCCAGGTCCTGCATCCCTCTCCAAAGTCTACCTCCACATCCTAGAATGGTGGAATATTCCAATTGGAAGGTCCCTCCCCAGCTCCATCTACCAGAACTGAAATATTGTGTGGGTGAGGGAAGCACTATGAGGTTTAGGGAAGGAAGGCATAGCTTAAATCCAAGGGCCCTTGTCTGTCCCACAGATGCTCTTTGATGCTAAGTGATATGATACCTGGGAAGTAAGTGTCTTGAGGCTTTTGGGGAGGAAAGATTCTGGGCCTGTTTGAGGTGTGACTTGGTGAATTAGGAACCATGTACAGTAGTTTAAGACTGACCTTAAGCCCCAGTTCCAGAGAACCTTAGTAGACACTAGCTTTTCCACAAGTAATAGCTGAGAGAGATCTCCTAGAGAGCTTTGTAAAAGACAACAGCAGTCTCTACTTAAAAGGTTTTCTCTATTCTTATTTCTGTGAACTGGAATGCCTTATTTTTGCCATCTATCTAATAGCCCAAGTCCAAGAAAGAGGCCACCTGAGGACTAAATGTATGCATGACCCCCTTCATCCTGGGAGCTCCCACTAGGGAAGTGGCTAGGTCATTTGATGATTGAGTTAGGACTATATTCCTCTCTCTTCTCTTTCAGCATTTTGTAGCCCTAGCCAATCATTCCTATTTTTGGGATGGAGCTTTCCCTATTAAGTTGAATGGGGAGCAGGGAAAGGGAAAGGCAGCCCGTTAGACTAGGATTTAGGGTGAATGAAAAAGAGGTTGAATAGCTAGCATTAATTAATTTGTTTGTTTGCCTATCTATCTATCTATCTATCTATCTATCTATCTATCTATCTATCTATCTATCATCTGTCTGTTCATCTACCTATCTGTCTATCTACCTATCCATCCATCCATCCATCTATCTATCTATCTATCTATCTATCTATCTATCTATACCCGTATCTTCTGCATTAGATTCCATACATTTATCAGTTCGAAGGCAGAAGAGCAGTGAGGGCTAGGCAATTGAAGTTCAGTGACCCAGTGCTACAAATTTGGAAAGTATCTAAGATCAGATTTGAACCTAGGACCTCCTGACTCTCTATCCACTGAGTCACCTAGCTGTCCATAATATTTATAATAGCTAGCATTTGTATAGTGGGGTGCATGTGTGTGTTGTTTTTTAAAGTTTATAAAGCACTTTACCAATATTCTCTGTCTTCACAATATTACCAGGAGGGGAGGCAGGCATTATTCTCATCCAGGGAAACAGAGGCAAAGAGGATGTGACTTCCCCTTGTTCACATAGCTATAAAGTCTCTGAGACAGGATTTAAACTAAGGTCTCCTGTACTGCTTGGCTAGCTCTCTATCTACCTCCCTACCTAGTTTTCCCAGTTTACATGTGAATGTGAGACCTTCATTCTTAAAACCAGTTCTCCCAAATCCTAGGTCTCAGAAAGACAGGCCTTCCCCTCTTTACTTTGTTTGCAGTTGTTTATGATTTCTTTTTCCCTTCATGGCTATCCTAAAAATTCACTTTTTTTAAAACCCTCCCTTCCATTTTAAAATCAACATTGTATATTGATTCCAGTCCAGAATGATAAGAACTAGGCAATGGGGGTTAACTGACTTGCCCAGGATCACACAACTAAGAAGTGTCTAAGACCAGATGCTGAACCCAAGACCTCCTTTTTCTTGGCCTGGCTCTCAATTCATTGAGCCACCTAGCTGTTCTCGAGAAGTTAATTTTTTTACCTCATTTTACCTGGATACAAATATTGACTTGAGGAGACATACAAGGAAATTGATTTTTCTGGCCAAGTAACCCTGATACTTTTCTAGCCTGTTCTCTACCCCCAACCCACCCCTATAAAACTTTGTAGACCTGATTGCAGGTATTAGAACATACCTTCATCTAAAGGCCCAGAAGAAAACTGTGCTCCTGTTTAGAAATCTCTGCCCAAGGAAATTTCTGTCCCTTCCTCTCTAGGTCTAAGGCATGACCACAGCAGATGCACCTTCTGCAGGACACTGATGGATTGTCAGTGTGACCCAGACCTTGTGCCCAATGAAGAAAGGGGAACTCTAGATAAATGAAAGACAATTTGACCTTTACAGTTTTTGCAAAGTAGTGGGGAGAGGGTTAGCTCTCTGCCAAGTCAATGATCCACCTTCTATTTTGGAGTTCACAAGACCAGAGTTAAGATAGCACCTTGCAAGCTGGATGTTCTTTCCAAAACAGTTTATCTGGAGCCTCTAAAATGCCTCTGTCTTTCTCTCCCTGTCTCTCTCCTCCATCTCTCTCTCTCTTTCTCCCCTGCCTTTCTCTTACCCCCTCTCCCCTGTCTCTCTCTTTCTCTTTCTCTCTCTCTCTGTCTCTCTCTCTCTGTCTCTCTGTCTCTGTCTCTCCCTCCTCCTCCCCTTTCAGCATGGGTTTTGTGTCTGCTTCTGCTTTGTGCTTTTATAGCACCCTCCTGCCCTTTTCTCTTACACCCCCCCCCCACTGATGATATTTCTATTTAAAAATAAATCACTCCTATCTTTAATTGCAGACTGAATAATTGCTTTGTTTTATTTAAATGTGGATCTGAGAAGTTCTGGGAACGATTAGAAGAAAACATAGGGCAGAGATGGGTGCATGTTTTCAAGCATGTAATTTTTTTTATTATTATTATCATACCAATGTTTGCAGGGATCTGGAAAAAGAAATCAGGTCACTCTTCCTGGGTTAGTCATGCCCAATTTATATGCAACAATAACAATAAGGGCAGCTAGGTGGCTCATTGGCTTGAGGGTCAGGCCTGGAGAAGGGATGTCCTGGGTTCAGATTTGGCTTCAGACACTTCCTAGCTATGTGACCCTGGACAAATCACATAATCCCAATTGCTTTGCCCTTAACTGCTCTTCTGAATTGAAACTCATATTTAGTATTGATTCTAAGGCAAAAAAATAAAGGTTAAAAATAATGATAACAATAATAATAATATCAATAACAGTGCCCAAAATAATAATCATTCAGGGTTCCTTCCACATTTTCTTGCCTGACTCCCAGAAAAGCTTGAAGATCACTGCTTTGAGAAGTCTGGATACTCAACCCAGAGCAGAAAAGTGAGAATTAGCTTTCTCTCTTCCACCATCCTCCTCAACCCTTTGGTATGTTATAATAGTTCAAAGGAATGGATAGCAGCATATGGAGTCTGATTTAAGGGATCCATTTTGTTATTGTTCTTTAGTTGTTTCCGTTGTACTCAACTCTTCATGAGGGGTTTTCTTGGCCAAGATAGTGGTTCTCCATTTCCTTCTCCAGATCATTTTACAGATGAGGAAACTAAGGCAAACAAGCTTAAGTGACTTGCTCAGGGTTACATAGCTACAAAGTGTCTGAGGCCACATTTAAACTCAGGAAGATGAGTCTTTTCTTATGCCCCACCTAGCGACCTGCCCACTTTGCTAAGGAATCCAAAGAGGACCCCCAAATCTCCTCCCACTTCTTATTACACAGTCTGAAATTCTGCCTTTTGTGTTTCATTCAGTGTCATAAAGTGTTCGAACCTTAGAGATCACTTTATAGGTTTTAAATTCACAAGTCAAAATCCACAAATTAGAGGGAAAATGACATAGAAAGAATACCAGAATTAGTGTAAGATCACCTGAGTTAAAGTTTCAGCTCTTAGATTTGCTAGCTTTGCAATGCTTTTTTTAAAAGTCTAACTCTCTGAGCCTTAGTCTTTGTAAAATGTAGATAAAAATGATAATTAATATTTATATTGTACTTTAAGGTTTACAAAGTGCTTTGCATGTATAATCTTATTTGATTCTCCTGACAATCTTTTGAGATAAGTGCTATTACCACCCATTTTGCAGATTAGAGAACTGAAACTGAGAGTCTGTAATTTGCACAGGGGTCACAAAGATATAGTATCTGAGGAGGTATTTGAATTTAGGCCTTCTGATGCCAACTCCAACCATTTGTCTACTTTACCAAACATTTGTCGTTGCCGTACTCATAAATTTGAAGCTAGAAAGGACTTCATAACAATTCTATGTAGTAGATTGTATAAAAATTCTTATGAGAAAACACTATATGAACCTTGAAATAATTTGTGAATATAAATTATTATTGGTGTTTTTATTATTGATCACATTACAATTAAAAATAACAAATGACCCCCCCCCCCAAAGTTTACTTAGCTATTTGCTCCCAGAAGATCCAGGATTGGAAGGAGTCCTCATAGTCCTTGGTCCAATACTTTGGGCTTTTTTAAGTCCTCTCATTAAACATAACTTTCCCTCAACTAGACTAACATCTTCAAAGGTCATTAGCATTCCCTCCAAAAAGATGACTATATTTAAAGCCAGAAGAAATTTTAGCAGAATCTAGAACAGTCTTTCCCTTCTCCCCGCCTCAATTTCCTTATCAGCAAAACGGTTAAATGATAGAGTCAGACTAGAATCAGCTATCAGGACTCTGAGGTCAGTGTTCTTTTTAGTAAACCACATCTGTGTCTCGAGGACTGTCCAGACAACAGGTCACTCCTATAAAAGGGTCACTGGATTAAGGAAGACATAGGATCATAGACAGAGCTAGAACCTAAGGATGTTGCATAGTCCTGCCTACAGACAAGTAAACTGAGGTCCAGAGCAGGTCCAGCCACTTCACACAGCTACTAAGTAGTAGGTCTGGGATTCACACTCAGGTCTTCTGGCTTCAAATCAGCACCATGGACAGTCCCTCGCTGCTTCTCTTCCCTTGGGATGGGAGTACCCAAGCCGCAGGCATCCCCTCAGGGGAAAGGATTGAGGAATATATCCTCAGTGGATGCAGATGGCTTTATTGTGCTGGGACTCTGCCTGGAGACTCTCTTAAGCTTCCAGAGGGCAGATTGGCTACAAGCCAGAAATGGCTTCATCCATCAACGTGGACAAGAGACACTGATAGCTGCTGCCACAGATAGCTAACATTTGTAGAGCACTTATTATGTGCCCGGCCCTGTGCTGAGTGCTTTACAATTATTATTTAATGTAATCTTTATAACAATCCTGCAAGGAGATGTTTTACTCTCCCTGTTGTACAGAGAAGGAAACTGAGGTAAAGAGGGGTTAAATGATTTCCCCAGGGTAAGTGTCTGAGGACAGATTTGGACTCAGAGAAGTAGCAGGGGAGGAGGAATGTTGGGTTTATACTTGTGGAGAAGGACCCATGTGCCCTAAAGTCAGAGAAGGTGGCAACTTCTGGGGATAGCAGAACCTAGAGGAAGGCTATCTAGAAACTGCCCTCGGTTGGCTTCCAGCTTCTAAGAAACTGCCCTTGGTCTCTGTTACCTAAGCAAGGGAGGCCTGGGGACCTCCTAAAAGATATGTGGACACTGACTAGTTTTGCTATGAAGCCATTTGCAGGCTGTTTCTATCTCCACAATAGATCTATCATTGGGGGTCCATTGAATTGTCCCCCAGCTGGCATCCAATTCCAAACAAAGAGTCAAGACCCTGGGCATCAAGGGACTGAGATTCAAATCCTCTTCTAGCTCTTTACTACCAATGTGACCTTGGGGAAGGCTGATCCTCCGCTCTTCATGAGAGAATTTGGATGTATGAGTTCCCAGTTCTCTTGGAACTCTAAATCTTAAAATCCTCTGAATGCCTTTAGCCTGCCAGCAGTAATATGACAGCAGTAGTTTAGGCTAGGCTAATTGTGTGAATATTAAACAGGCGAGGCCCAACCCTTTATTGCCTGAATGTATTCTCTCATTGCCAAGATACTGTGCAGATTACCTAGTATAGTGAAAACAGAGGAAGGGAAAATGGGGTCATGTCCTACCCATGGGTATAAATCATAACATGACCTCAGAGATCATCTAATCCAGATGTGGCAAACTACTCACAGCCTATAGGAACCAGATTAAAATGTAATTAGGAAATGTTTAACTAAATAAATAAAAATACAGTAAAATTTAGAAAATGTTAATATGTGGTTTTCTAAAATGATGATCCTCAGGTAAGGTTTAGTGGTCCCTTCTTTTTATTTGAATCTGACACCACTGATCTAGTCTTCCCCCACCCCCATTTTACAGATGAAAAAAAATGTAAAAAAAAACTAAGACCTGGAGAAAATGAAGGATTTCCCCTAGGCCACACAGGTTCAACCTCTGGTCCTAAATCCAGGGATCTTTTTATTTGGACATTCTGCCTTCTAATTCTCATAATTGTTGCCCCAAACAGACTTCTCCCCCTTTCTCATAGCTGAATTCTATAACTTAGAGTTTTATTGTGGATTAAAACAAACCTTAATCCAGTCCTATTTACTGTCCGTTTGGCTCTGAATGGAGGTGAATGCATTAGACCCATCACCTTGGAGGATAATTGCCCTGGACTGGGATGAGTGAAAATATTTTCAGAAAAGGAGGGCTAATCCTGACTCCTAGAGCTTCTATTGGAGAGAGGCCAAATGAGGTGTTCTCTTACTCTATGCCTTCCCATGAGAGGGCATCCAGGACTTTCCTTTCTTATTTCAGCATGAATTCTAGGCACCAACACCCTCTCCCTCCTGTGCCCAGTGGGGAGAGGATTTAGTAAGTCTACGAGCGGGCCAGTGGTCTGAGACCTGGCTAACTGATGGATATGGGATGTTTTGTTATAACCCACTGAAGAGGCAGTGATGGCTGAAACCCTCTCCTTGGATCTCTGCAGGTAATTTGAAGTTTCACTGAGAGCCCTGAGCAGAACTTCCTGCCTTCTCCTATCTTCTCTTTCCTGAAGTCCCTGTTGCTCATTCCATCCCGATAGAGCCTCCTAGAGAGATCTCTGGTCCTGCTGCCTAGACCCTGGGTCATCAGATCTCTCCCCGGGCAAGTAGGAATGTGGGGTGCCATAGGAAGTTGGCCGTCTTCCTAAGCCCTTTCATCCTCCAGGGTGCCTCCCAGAGCTAGAGATGGGAGGGGTAGTGTGGGTTCCCTCTGGCTGATAGAAACGGATGATATGTTTTCAGTCTGGTGTGTTCAACAGTGCGAATCGGACAGGGAGCGGAAACAGGGAAGATAAGTGGGAAATAAATCACCCAACTTGATTTAGTCATAATAGTAAGGAGAGGCTGCTGCCTGTTTGAGAGTGGAAGCTGAGGCTCTCTCTGCCCCCTAAGCTTCTCTCCAAAGGATCTGCTTGCAGAGGGGGACACACTGGGGAAGGAAGGAACAGGAACGATGATATACGACCATTCACACACTGATGAAAGATTCAAAGTCAGGCGGGCCTGTGGCTGCTTGATAAAATCCCCGTCCCTCTGAGGGGGACTGACAGTGGGAAATTAGGAAAGCTGAAGAGACAGAGAGAGTATTTGGGAGACACTGACTTAATATGCTTCAGAGCCATGAAGAATCCCGGAACTTTGCCAGTCGAACTTTGGTGGGGGATGGAGAAGGTGCTGATAAATGCTTCTACATGAAGCCTGGAGAATGGAGCATGAAAATGAGGAACAGTAATGTAGGATGTTGGAATAGAGACTATATAAAGGAAAGCAATATGAGATAAGACTAAAAAAGATGAGGGGGCCACTGGGTGGCTCAGAGGATAGAGACAGGATGTCCTGGGTTCAAATGTGGCCTCAGACACTTCCTAGCTATGTGACCCTGGGGAAGTCACTTAACCTCTATTGACTGCCCCTTAAAACTCTTCTATCTTGGAACCAATACACAGAATTGATTCTAAGATAGAAGGGAAAGGTTTGTTTGTTTTTAAAAGACTGAAAAAGACAGACTAGAGCCATGATGTCAAACTCAAATAGAAATGGATCCCCACATATTGTCTCAGCTTAGAAAATCACAAATTAACAAATGATCTATGTCAGATTATAATTTTATTTATTTTGTAAAATATTTCCCAATTATATTTTAATTTGGCTGGGTCGATACTGGAAGTTTTGCAAGCAGCCAAAGCCAGATTGTAGAGGACCTCAAGGGCTAGGCTAAGGCATTCGGAATTGATTTCCTTTAAAGAATAGGAGGGAGCCACTGACACCTTTTGAGTGGGGACCTGGGGTGCTCCCACCTGTGCCTTGGGAAAATTGTTTTGGGCAACTTGTGAAGGCTAGATCAGTGAGGACAGGAGGGGAGACGTTGGGATCTAGGAGAGCAGATTGGGGTTGAGCTACAATAACAATCCAGGTGAAAGGGGCTGAAGAAGGTATAAACTGTGCTTGCAGTGGTGTGTCTGAATAGCAGGGCTAACACATGAGATGTGAAGATATAACTCAAAAGGACTTGACAATTAATGTAAATGTGAGCAAGAAGAGAGAAGGCTGACAGTCCAAGCCTGGGAGATTAGAAGAATAGTAGAGGTCATTAATAGATGTAGGGAAATTGGGAAGAGCTGGGGTTGCAGAGCTATCTTGGGAGTTTCAGATGTGTTCTAAAATTTCACAAGCAATAGGTGGTGGTTCCTCCTCCTTTCCCAGTCAGAACTGCCCCTCACCCAGATCTGACAAATGTCCTGCAGTAGCAGCATCTCCAGCTCCCACAAACATCCATTTGGGTGACTCACAATCCTTGCAATCTGTCTAGAGACCATTGAAAGCCTTCCACTGGGCTCCCAGCTGATTTGTACTCTCTGGGGCAGCAGAGCAAAGTTGCCTTCCTTCCCAAGCTCTGTAAACTTGGAGGTACCGACCCTGCCCCATAAGGAGTGGATCCTTTAGAGTATACGTCCCAGATCCAGATTGTTGCCCCATCTTGTGTACTCGCTGCATTTGGCCAGAAAAGGAAGCTCATCCTCAGAGGCCTCAGCAAAAGGGAGAAGGCAGCTCTGGTGGCACCAGGATATCTCTTCTGATTCACTAAGGGATATTTGCTCTGGCAAGTTATAAAATACCATTTCCACTGAGGCTGCAGAATTACTTACAGGAGCTACAATGAAACCAGACAACCTTTCAATCAAACTGCCTGTTGTTCCTGCTTCAAGGCTGGTGAAATAAATACTGAGCAAATAAAGTTAGTCGGCATCCTGAGCATTTTAATGAATAAAGAGCAGCAGGGGGTGTGGGGGGAGCCTGGGAGTGTGGGGGAGCTGCTGTCGATCCCAGGAGGGTTTACCAGCCATGGTTTGGTGTCTGCTCACACACACACACACACACACACACACACACACACACACACACACACACACACACACACACACAGGTTTCCATCTTCCCTGGACTCTGCCTCCATAGGCTAGTTTTACATGGGCTCTAAAGCCAGGCAGGGTGCCTCTGTTATTAGCCCCTACCTCTCTGAAGGATACTTTGCTCTGTCAATCAATAAGCATTTATTAGGCAATTACTATGTGCTGGGGGTGAGGATACAAGTGTGAATGAAATAGTCCCTTCCCCTTAAGGAGCATACATTCTGGGGGAGGGAAGGTGGAAGGAAAACCACCTAGACACAAAAGAGAAGGTAATGGATGGAGGGGAAGATGGAAGAGATAGGGAGAAATGGGTAAAGGACTCAGTTTATTCATTCTGCATCTTGTATTGGTAAATTTCCCTTCATCTCCTTACTTTGCTAGTGCTCTCTCACTCTCCTAAAATTGTGATTTATATACATATCTATTTTTAAAAAATCCTTGGTTTCTATCTTAAATTTAAAAGGATAGACAATTGGAGTTAAGTGCCTTGTCAAGGTCATACATTTAGGAAGTATCTGAGATCAGATTTGAACCCAGATTTTCCTGACGCCAGGACTGGTTTTCTATTCACTGATCTACCTAGTTACCCCTAAATATATATCTGTTTACACATCATACTCACCCTGCCCCCAACCAACTAGAATGTAAGCCCCTTGAGAGCAGGAATTATTTTCCATTTTGTCTTTAAATCCTTAGCAGAATACCTTGAATATAGCAGATATTTAGTAAGTGCTTGTTGGATGGGATTGGATTAAAAATCAAAGAGATGGTTGGCAGTTTCCATCCACTTTACCAGTCCTCCTTTGCCTTCTTTAGTTTGTTAACAGAATCCTAAAACAAAGGGCCCTATCATTGTAAAAGCAATAATCTTGTCTCTCCACCTTCACTCCCTCAAATGAATGTGTCTCTACTGCCTTTAACTACTTCTCAAGAGGCAGAATGATAGAATGCAGAGAACACTAGACTAAAGAGACAAAAAACCTGAGCTCAAGTCCTAACCATGCTACATACTAGCTATTTGACCTCTCTGAAACACCATTTCCTCATCTGTAAAATGGGGCTAGTGAAACACAACCATTGTTGTTGAATCCTATCCAACTTTTTGTGACTCCATTTGGGATTTTCTTGGCAAACTGGAGTCATTTGCCATTTCCTTATCCAACTCATTTTTCATATGAGGAAACTGAGGCCAACAGGGTTAAATGACTTGCTCAGGGTCACATAGCTAGTGTCTGAGGTCAGATCTGAACTCGGGAAGGTGAGTCTTCCTGACTCCAGACCTCTGTTTACTCACTTTGCCATACATATACAACTTACCTCATAGAAGTATTGTGAAGATCAAATTCCTCCACATTGTTTCCTCCATAAAATTAGAAGGGATGGGGATCTCATTGGAAGATAGATTCAGCCCCCCCCCCAAAAGATAAGCATTAGCTGTGGATCAAATTGCATACCTTTGTTTGCTTTTTTAAAATTTTTATATTTTATAATTATAAATTTGACAAACACCAGCAAATACCTATGAGCCTTTCTGAATACAAAGAATAGAAAAAGAGGCTTGTAAGTAAAATTGTGAAACCCTAATATATGCTTTTTTTTTTTAACCCTTACCTTCTGCCTTAGAATCATTACTATGTATTGGTTCCAAGGCAGAAGAGTGGTAAAGGTTAGGCAATGGGGGTTAAGTGACTTGCCCAGGGTCACACAGCTAGGAAGTATCTGAGGTCAGATTTGAATTCAGGACCTCCCATCTCTAGACCTGGTTCTCAATTCACTGAGCCACCCAGATGCCCCCCCCATATATGCTTTTTAAAATATATAGAATATATTTCATTAAATCATTTAAAAAAAACCTTACCTTCTGTCTTAGAACCAATGGACTATAAGGCTAGGCAATGAGGTTTAAGTGACTAAACTTCGTCCTGTAAATGTAAAATCCTATATTTAGGTTCAAAAAAGTACAATATATAAAAGGTGTTACTAAATAGCAATTTTCAGAAAAAAAAAGTTTTAATGTACTGCAGGTTGAATATGAGTCAATAGTGTGATGTGGCAACCAAAAGAACTAACAGACAACAACAGAAAGGGAAAACAAAGGCTATGAAATTATAATGACCAAACTTTTGCCCAAAGAAGAGCTATAAGAGGGAGTAACTTATGAGTATGAAACACTGCTTTGACTGATTTGTTGGTTAGTTTTTTTAGAACTTTTCACCCTTTCCCCCATTTTATCCTTTGTTAGGAAGCAGTGAGGTGGTGCAGTGGATAGAGCACTGAGTTTGGAATCGAGAAGACTCACCTTTCTGAGTTTAAATCTAGACTCAGACACTTACTAGCTGTGTGATCCTGGCCAAGTCATTTAATCCTATTGGCCTCAATTTCCTCATCTGGAAAATGAGATGGAAAAGGAAATGACAAAACACCCTCGTGTCTTTGCCAATAAAACCTGGAAATGGGGCCACAAGGAGTTGGACATGACTGAAACAACTGAACAAGAAAATCCTTTGTTGTAAAAGACGTGAGAGGGGAAAGAAGGGAAGAATGCTTTGGGAAATGTAATACAAAGCCAAAAGATTCAATAACTTTTTTCCTTTAAAAGTCAATGTTATTGATGGAGGGAGTTTCCATAAAGGGAGCTGCTTATGCTGATAGAATTACAGGCCAAGACAATTTTTTTAAAGTCTTCAGTTGCAAGGAGGGGCATAGCATCCATGGAAAGACCACATCTGAAGCATTGTGCTCAGTTTTGATTGCCACATTTTAGAAAAGATCTTGATACCCTTGGTACCCAGAGGAGGGCAACCAGTAACAGTCAAGGGCCCAAAGTTTGCACTGCAGGACAATGTTTGAAGAAACTACAGGTATTTAGCCTAGAGAACCAAAGGCTTAGAGGAAATGTGATAGTTCCTAAAATATTTGAAGTGTATGTATAGAAGTGGGTATAAGCTTGTTGTGCTTGACCCCAGAGAACAGAACAATGGGAGAATGATTGCAATGAAGCAAATTTAGGTTTGAGGTTGGGAAAATTTTCCTAAGAGCAAGAGCTCCCTAAAAGTAGAATGGGCTCCCCAGAGAAAGAACTGGCTCTCCTCCAGATGTCTGCTGGTAAAGGCTAGATGATGAGTTTGTTAGTTATACTATAACGGGGATTATTTTTCCAGCTATGGATGAGATAATGGAGCCTATTGGATCTCTTCTAAACCTGAGATTTTGTGATTCTCTTGAATGTTGACCTCAGTTTTCTCATCTATAAAATGAGGTAAAGAAGGAAAAAGTCAACCACTCCAGTATCTTTGTCTAGAAAACTCCAAATACGATCATGAAGAGTCAGACACAAGTGAAAAACAACTAAACAACAACTCACCATAAATCCTATGGTCTTTTTTCTGACTCCTTGGCCTCTTAGGTCAAACTTTTGAGTAGGAAGGGGCAGAGTCAAGATGGCAGAGTGAGAGTCAGCATTTTTGCCTCCCAATATACTCCCTCCACAACAATCTAGAAAATGGCTAAACCAAACTCTGATTGGGAAAGTCAAGAAGCTTAGAATGGAGACTATGAGTGATGGAAGCTAAGTCCTTCCCTCTGCTCTGTCCCTCCTTAAACTAGGAACTTCTTTCTTTCCTATCTATGCCACTTTGAAACAATACCATTAATCTTCCACCCCAAAATAAATTTGATAACCATGCTCATCTCCTTTTTCTTGGTCAGTCACACAACAAGAGTCAATATGGCATACTAAGAAAAGTTTATTACCCATGAAATCAGAAAACCTAGGTTTAACTCAATCCTCTGATTTTCCTTGTGTGATCTTGTACAAGTGATCTCACTTCCTTGGGCTTCGTTTCTCTCATCTATAAAAATGAAGGGATCAGACTCAATGAGCTCTCAATTCCTTCCAAGTCTGGATAGATCTATATAGATCTATGATCTATCAGGGGTACCATCATCTTTGATCTTCTCCACCCCTTTATCACCCTCACAACAGCTAAAGGGGCAGAACTGATCTATGCAGTCTATTCAGTTATTTTTTTTTAACCTTTACCTTCCATCTTAAAATCAATACAAAGTATTGGTTCTAAGTCAGAAAAGTAGTAGGGACTAGGCAATTGGGGTTGTGACTTGCCCAGGTTCACACAGCTAGAAAATGTCTGAAGCTAGATTTGAACCCAGGATGTCTCATCTCCAAGCCCAGCTTTCTACCCATTGAGATACCTAGCTGCTCCTATTCAATTACTTTTTACGGAGCTTCTTTCCATAGTGCTGGGTGCAAACCCTACCCTTAGGAATGCTTTTATTGGTGATGATGGTGATGTGCATGAAGGAGTGCTCTTCCCCCTCTGGCTGATTGATTTCCTCTTGTCACCAGAACTTTTTGTGGAGTGAAAGGAAAAGAAGCCTACATTCAGGAAGAGCAAGAGTCACTAGAGACATGTCTTGGTGGCTTCCTCAGAAGACAGAGCTTCATTTCCCCCTGTGGTTCAGCCCTCTGCTTCTCCACCCTTCCAGCCACCCCACCTTCCAGCAGCCCCACTCTGGGCTTTTCCCTTTCAGCCTGTCTGACTCCATCCCCACACTTTGTCCTGCTAATTCCATGGTTGGGAAGGCGTGCGAATTCTTTATGCTGTTGCAGCCCTAATTAGAAGTTACTGACAGCTTGTTTGGGGCCCTGTCAGATTCTTTGACTCTCTTTGCACCAATAAGTAAAAAGGAAAATTGCTATCTGCGCTGTACCTGGATGCCTATGTGTTATTATAAATGACGTGGCTGGGTTCTTTGGTTAAAGGGCTGCTGATGCTGAGGCCTCCAGAGGCAAGAGGTTTTGTCATTCTCTGCTCAGGGTTCACTCCCACCCAAGTGGCTAAGCTGTGGAGTGCTAATAGATTTTGATTTGTCAAAGGCAGCAAAGCAGAGGAAGGGAGGCTTGAACTGCCTAAAGTTTATACAAAGGGCTCAGAGTCTGTCTTGGCCTAGCCACTTCCTAACTACTATTATTCAAATTGTCAGGGCATATTAAAATTCTGGATGTAGGAGGAGTCAGAAATTCCCAGAGGGCAAAGGGACATTTTATTTGTTTTTTGGTGTGGGAATCTGTACTTTTCTAAGGGAAGGGGAAGGGGAAAAGAGGAAGGGAGGATGAAAGTGAAGGAGGGAGGGAGGAAGGAAGGAGGGAAGGAAAGAAAGAGGGAAGGAGGGAAGGAAGGAAGGAAGGAAGGAAGGAAGGAAGGAAGGAAGGAAGGAAGGAACGAACGAACGAACGAACGAACGAACGAACGAACGAAGGAAGGAAGGAGGGAGGGAAGGAAGGAAGGAAGGAAGGAAGGAAGGAAGGAAGGAAGGAAGGAAGGAAGGAGGGAAGGAAGGAAGGAAGGAAGGAAGGAAGGAAGGAAGGAAGGAAGGAAGGAAGGAAGGAAGGAAGGAAGGAAGGAAGGAAGGAAGGAAGGAAGGAAGGAAGGAAGGAAGGAAGGAAGGAAGGAAGGAAGGAAGGAAGGAAGGAAGGAAGGAAGGAAGGAAGGAAGGAGGGAAGGAAGGAAGGAAGGAAGGAAAGAGGGAAGGAAGGAAGGAGGGAAGGAAGGAAGGAAGGAAGGAGGGAAGGAAGGAAGGAGGGAAAGAAGGAAGAAATACTTGGTCAAATGGAGGGAAGGAAGAAAGGAAAGAGGGAAAGAAGGAAGAAATACCTGGTCAAATGGAGGGAAGGAAGAAAGGAAAGAGGGAAGGAAGGAAGGAAGGAATAGTTGGTCAAATGGTGAAGATGATGAATTCCTATTGTCTAGCCCTCATGCTCCATTAGCATTCTCTTAATGTCTGGGTATGAGAAGAAGGTCTGTTGGGTGGATTTCTGATGATGAATTTGAGAAAAGCCATGGACAAGAGTCATGCAACGTTTGTGGGTGGGCATGGAAAGTTTATGATCTTCATAACTGAAAGGAGTCCCCAAGCCAATGAGATCACAGATCTAATGGGATATTGAAGTAACATCATTAGTGATCTGAAGGGTCAAATGCTTTGGACTTAAAATCCAGAAAACCTGGGTTCAAATCATACCTCCAAATTTGCCAGCTGTGTGACTATAGACAAGTCACAATTTTTCTATGCTTTGGCAACTTTCTAAGAAGATCCATTATATTTATAGATCTCATATATGTCTCATATGTAACGTAGGGACATTCAGTGTCTATGAAATCATATGTTCTTGACATATCAACTCAATTTTGGGAGTCACAGTTTGTGTAGTTTTTTATAAGGTAGAAAATGAGAACAATATAGCCATATAAATATGAATCTTATGCTTACAAATGATAGGTATTTTGAAGACATTCACTCTTCTTTCCCATTTCTTTCCCTTCCAGAAACATTCATATTCTTAACATTCTCATCTCTAGGTCCTTGCTATTCAAATTCTTTTCAATTCTGGAGCAAAGATATTTCACATATGCCACCAGTAAGGTTACCCTGATCAATATTTCAAAATAACATATATTCATAGATCAGTCTCTTTTTTGTTAATTTAAAAATATTTATTTTACCAAAATTTGTCATGCCTTTTCATTGAAAAATAAAAAGTGGAAAATTAAGCTCATAACAAATACATATAGTCTAGTAAAAGCAATCCCAATATCAGCCATGGCTAAGCATGTATATTTCATTTGGTGCTTTAAGCCCATCACTTCTTGGGCAAGAAGTGGGTGGCATATTTCATATATCAGTCCTCTGAATTTGTTGATGATCATTATTGCATTATTCAGCATACTAAAATCTTTCAAAGTTATTTTTCTCTATAATTTTGCTGTCATTGTATAAATTGTTCTCCTAATTCTGCTCATTTCCTTTTGCGTCAGTTCATAAGGGTCTTCCCAGTTTCCTCTGAAACTGTCCATTTCCTCATTTCTTATGGCACAATAATATTCTATTACATTCATATGCTATAATTTACTTAGCCATTCTCCATGAGACAGGAACCCCCTTCATTTCCAGTTTGGGGCTATGAAAAGAAGAGCTGCTATAAATATTTTTTTGTACATAGAGGTCTTTGTCCTCTTTCTTTGATCTTTGTGGGGGTATAGACTTAGTTCTGGTATCAAAGCTAGATGAGACAATGAATAGAATATGGGTCTTAGAGTCTTGACATTTCCTATGCATGTGACCCTAGGAAAGTTACTTAATGTCTCAATTTCTTCATTTGTAAAATGGGAATAATAAAACCTCTTAGGATTGCTGTGAGCATCAAGTGAGATAACATGTGCAGTGTTTTGCAAACCTTAAAGCATTCTCTATGCTGTTACTACCACCACCATCATCATCATCATCACTGAGTCTAAGAGTTTGCACAGTTCGGTGATTTATGGAGACTAGTTCCAAATTTCTTTCCAAAATGGATGGATCAATTCATAGCCTCACCCAAACTGTGCATTAATGTGCCTGTTAAAGGGGACTTTAGAAACTATCTTTCATCACCGAGAAAAAGCAACTGCCTGAATACAGAGGTTGAGGGGACATGACAGAGGATAGACTTTAAATGAACACTCTAATGCAAATACTAACAACAAAGCAATGGGTTCAAATCAAGAAAACATCTAATGCCCAGTGGACTTACGCGTCAGCTATGGGGGGTGGGGGGAGGAAAAGAAAATGATCTATGTCTTTAACGAATAATGCTTGGAAATGATCAAATAAAATATATTAAAAAAAAAAAAAAGAAACTATCTTTCATACTTTTTCATGTTACAAATAGGGAAACTGAGGCCCAGAGACGTTAAAATAACTTTCCCAAACACATAGCCAGTTAGCACCAGGAGCAGGGCAGATCTCCCTGTTCCCATTTTGGTTCTCCTTCCTCTACACCAAACTACCAAATGCTAACACAAAGCTGAGAAACCTGGCTGTCATGTTGTTCAGCTGGTCATTCATTAGTAACATTATTCCTATGGAACTAACTGCCCCCTGTGATGTTGTTTCACCTAATGTATTTTCACTGAACCGATTAATTACATTAGGCAGGGTATGCCCATATAACTGTGCTCAGGGCTTAAAGATTTGTTCTAGCTTGGAGGATAAAGGCCACCTCTGACCTTGAAATAATATCTATAGCTAACATTTACATAGCGCTTACTATGTGCCAGGCACTGTGCTAAGAGCTTCATAAGGATTCTCTCTTTCGAAGGAAGATGGTTTTATCATCCCCATTTTACAGATGAAGAAATGGAGGCAAGCAAGGGCTAAACAATTTGTCCAAGGTCACCCAGCTGGTGAGAGGAGCTTTCCTGACTCCAGGCGGGTGTTTCATCCACTCTGCCATCTCTCTAGCTGCCCCGTTCTCCTATAGCTGCTATATTTGAATGGGGTGGAAGAGAGATGGTAGTGTGTGTAGTGAGCATTCACACAAAGCCTCACTCTTCCCAGCTGTGCCCTGGGAAGAGAATGTTCCTGTGTCATTCAGCCCAGGATAAGGGCTGTTCTGGGGCAGTTTTAGGGGAAACAGACCTGCTATGGATGGGCTTTGTTGGCTCGGGAGAGGGAAGGTCTGTGGGAGGCTGGAGCATGAAGAAGAATGCCTCATTGATTGCTCGTGAAGCCAGTCCATTATTACTCAATCTCTGAGCAGCGTTCTGGACATTGCTCTGTCTGTCTTGGGACGTGCGGCTGTTAAAATATTAACTGCTGGCATGTTGCAAACATTTGGAATATGCTGAGAATTTTGAGATGCTGAGCCAGGGCTTGTGTCAATGGACTATTTCACCTGAACCTTTGTTTGCTATGGATGTACCAAAGAAGCCGAAGCCTTCTCTTTGGTTTTCTCTTTAAATAGGGCTTATACAGGTTGGACCTCTTTTCTCCCATCAGTTGGTTCATTGGAAGACTCTTTGTGAGGGATACGGAAGAGATAAGCTGATAATTGTTTAATGAGGTTACCCATAACACACTTAAAACAACAACAACAACAACCTTACCTTCCACTTTGGAATTCATACTGTTTATTGGTTCCAAGACAGAAGAGCCATAAAGGAGATCAAATCTGAACCCAGGACCTCCTGCCTCCCACAAGACACTTTTATGTTTAATCTACATTATTAGCATTTTCTCTATCATTTTCTTAAGTCTAGTAGTCTTTGCTGATTTCTGAGGTATAAATGCTCACATTGAAAATTAAATAGTTGGCAATTATAAGCTTTGCTGCATCTGGCTCCAGCCACCCCTGGCTAGGGGACTGGGGTGTTTCTCTGAACATATAGAACAACATATAGAAAGAAGATGTCTGGGTACCATTCTACTTTGATATTGGGCTTTGCAACATGCCATGAACTAACCCAAGTGCCTTCCACCTACTTCCACATACTTGCTGTGAAGTCTTGGGGAAAATCACTGAACTTACAGATGCTGGTTTCCCCATCTGGGCCATGATAGAGTCTGGCCATTGTAGTAAGACTCAATGATCACAGGCCACTGAAATCTTAACCTATTTGCCCCTCATTTGTGGTTCTGTCTTCAGGAAGAGAATATCCTTTCTGTCTCAGGAGAGTGGATTTTTATAGCCAAATGAGACAGATATATATCCTATCTGGAAAGAATGCTGGATTTTGAATCAAGGAACTTGGGTTTGAATCTTGTCCTCTGCTACTAACTAGCATCATTTAACCTCTCTGAAAGCAACATTTTCTGAGCCTCGGTTTCCTAGTCTATAAAATGGGCATAACATTACTTTCATTATTCATTTCCTAAAGTTTTTGTAAGGAAAACATATGGTAAAACGTTAACATTTTCTGCAAATTTGCATGGTTATTAAACTTTTCAGGGTATGGGGTCTCTAGAGATCCTCTTATCCCTTTTCCTCCTTTTTTCCCCCTTTCCATCTTTTTAAGAAAGACTGCCCCTTCCCTAAGCCCAGAATAAATAGTATCCTTCCTGCTATTTGTGGGCACAGATGTTCAGCAAGATTTTAATTTTTGGAAGGGAAAAGAGGAGCCTTAGAGAAGACTCACAAGGAAGAACAAGTTCAAGAATAGCCAGACCTCAGCTTAAAACTTATAACAGAAGTTTTATAGATAAGGAAAAAGGGTTTAAGATTAGCAACTTGAAGCCCAGGAAAGCTAAATGACCTGCCCAACCTCACACAGGTCCCCAGCATACTTTCCCACATCATTCTGCACTGTGGCCCTGCTGCCTCATCCTCTACTTATGGCCTTTTACCCCTTTGCTCCAGGCTCTGTCAAGCAGGGGTCTTTGCCCCATGGATCCTTTCATACCCTGGATATACAATATCTTGGTTACTCCGGCTTCTTTATGAGAAGGGAAACAAAACCAAAAGCAACTAGCGGCCCCAGAAGCCCAACAGTAAATGGAGAAGTTAAGCATGATGAATGACCAGTAATGCGGCTGGGTGACTGAGATAAAGGCTGGATTGTTTGGGCAGCATAAATCAACCCCCTGAGTTGGATGACAAATAAAGCAGTAATTTAAATCTATTTTCAGGGGCTAGTGGGCTGTGGGACCCAACAGGAATTGCTATCAGGAGCTGTAATATAAGGTAGGGAGGACTATATGAGTAATACTTGTCAAGTGGATGTCTCTGCCTCCGTTCTCTATAGTTTGTCTCAGTCTTCTTGAGTGACCATTAGGCATCCTTGTAACTTGCGTTGGAGCCAGCTGAACCAATAGAGAGCTGATTGTTAAATTTGTTTTGTGCAGAAGGTGAGATTTTAGCTGAGACTTGAAGGAATCCTGGGAATCCAGGAGGCAGAGATGAGAAGAGAGAGAGTTCCACATGGCAGACATCCAGAGGAAATGCTGAGTCTAGAGATAGAATGTCTTATGCAAGGAACAGCAAGGAGCCCCATGTTACTGGATCAAAGAGAGATCACATGGTAGGGATTAAGATGAAAGAAGACTGGAAAAGTAGGAGGGGTCAGGCTATGGGGGGCTTTGAATGGCAAACAGAGGGTTTTTATCTTTGATCCTGGAGGTGATAAGGAGTCACCATCATTTATTGAATAGAGAGAGGACATAGGCAGATCTTTTTAAGAAGGCCAATTTGATCAAGCTGAATGGAGGAAGGACTGGAGTAGGAAGATGAGGCAGGGAGACCAGTTATTTAATAAATTTTATTGAATTGAACCAAGGGAAGTAGTTGTTCCTTAAACGTAGGAGACATGAGAAATATGTGTTGATTGATTGGTGTTCTCCAGAGGGTGACCTCTGCTGTATGTGGTTTCCATTTAATTTGTACCATGTCTGCTCCACTTCTATATACTTATAAAGGTTGATAGAGAAGGTAGAGAGTTGGCAGGGGGTGGAGGTGGGAGAGTTTACTGGTTTGCCCCCAAATAGCAAGAGTTACTAGGGATTTGCAATCCCACTCCCACCTCATGGCCATGGGCCATTAACCCCATTAGGTGTTAAGATGGATAGATTCAGTGGAGTCTGTCAGGGCCTGACATTAGGGGCACATCTGGACCAATGACAGAGGCTGTAATTTTTATGTTCATTATGTTTGTTTAGTTTGGTTTAATTAATTGATCTATTAAACTTAATCAAGCTCTGACCTCTTTTATAACCATTATAAATCAGCTTGAACCACTCTGGGAGAGTAATCCATGTCATTATCCAAACCTCCCTGGGGAAGCTGGTCATTCCGTGGATTGAAGCTCAGGAATTCATGGGGGCCAAAGAGAGATTTCCATAGGATTGCCTGGAAAGCGGAGTTATCAGAGAAGAGTAGGCACTGGAGATTCAAGGGGGAGTGGAAAACTGGGGCACTGAATCTGTTCCATAATCTATGTTGGGTCATGTGACATTTCAGTGTTGGAGCTAGAATGAGAATCCAGTCTTATCATAGATCATAGGTTTAGATCTGTAAGGGACCTTAGAGCTCATCTAAAATAACTCTCTCACTCTATAAATGAGAAACCAGAGGGCCAGGGGATTTAAGTGACTTTCCCATAGTGACATGGCCAACAACTATCAAAGATAGGATCTGAACCCAGTTCTTCCTGTCTTCAAGTTCAGCGCACTATCCATTATCCCATCCTGCCCCTTTTCCAGGCTGGCATGTGGATTCACTGATCTTAGTGACCAAAATTATCTCCAGTGAAGGAATAGATTCAATCCACTTTGACCAGTAATCATTCTTTTATCTCTAGATGCCAAGGGAAATGACCAAAAAAGAATGTTAGTTTGAATTCCTGGCACCGAGTTAGACTTCTTCAGTTAAAAGATGGCTTATGTTATAGTCAACTTTAAGATTGCTTCTACGACTCTAATGGATTTTTCATCAGGAATGTTTTGAAATACTCTATCCCATTAAAGTTTCATTTTTTTCTCCCTATAGGGTTAGACTTAGTTTTGCTTAGATAGGTTATCCTTGGTTGTAAGCCTTTTATCTTTTGCCTTTTAGATTATTTTATTTCATGTTCTCCTCTACTTCACTGGCAGCTGTCATATCCTGTGTGATACTTACTGTTGTACTTTAACTTACTTTTATGGGTGCTTATAGTATTTTTCTTTGACTTGAAAGCTTTGGATTTTGACTAAGACTTGCTTAGAATTTTCATCTCAGAATTTCTTTAAAGAAGTGAAAGTAGGTTGTTTCTATTTTTACTTTGCCCTCAGGTTCTAAGAGTTCTGGATAGTTTTTGTTTGTAATTTCTTGAAATATGGTATCTGGATTTGGGCAAGGGAGGGGATGTCAAGATTTTCAGATGGCTCAATAATTCTTAGATTATATCTCCTTGATCTGTTTTCCATGTCAGTTGTTTTTCATATAATGTTTCTTGGATTTTTTCCTGCTTTTTGTCAATCTCTTGATTTTGCTTTAATTTTTCTTATGTCTTATTGAGTGATCATTTTCTTGTTACCCCATTTGAATTTTCAGGGTTTATGTTCTTGGTTAAAATTTTCTACCACACTTTCCAAATACTACTAAGGTATCAGTTCTCTTTGCCATTCTTTACTCCCTATCTATTTTTTTACATATATCTTATTTCATTCCTCCTAGGTATTCTTGGATTTATTGTAATGAGGACATTTTTTTCCTCTAAGGCTTTACCTGGCCAGATTTTAATCCAGGCCCTTTGATTGCAAAGTCAGTGTGTTCCTTCCACTGGACCACATTGCTTTTCTAATACACTAAGAGGTGGAAGTATGGTATCAAAATTAGGTATTACCTTAAAAGTCAGGTACAGGAATTTGGATTTGATATAATAGAGATCTAGGGAGGATTCTTGAGAGACGTCATGACATTATGAAAGTAATATATCAGGAAAATTAGACAGTGTTGTGCAGGATACTTTAGAAAGAAAAGAAGAAACAAGGAGTCAGCCACCAGCCTGAAGACTGTTTCATTAGTTCAGGTATGAGGTGAAAAAGGACCAGACTGGAATGGTAGCCCAAGTAGTAGAAGGGACAAGAGACTTTCAGAAGAAGAAATGGCATTACTGTATTTTATTTAGACAGAGAAGATGGAAGAGAGGGAAGAATCAAAGATGACTCCAAGGATTCTAACTTGGTACACTAAGAAATGGCAGTGCCCCAGACAAAATAGGATAATTGGTAGGGGAACTAGTTTGGGTCTTGAGTGGAGACTGGCTGATGAATAGCTGAGATGAAGATCTTGTAGGAACAGAATACAGGATAGGTTCTTTAAAAAAAAAAAAAAACTTACCTTCTATCCCAGTGACAACTCTAAGACAAGAGGGTGAGGGCTAGGCAAATGAGGTTAAGTGATTTGCCCGGGGTCAAATAGCCAGGAAGTGTCTGAGGCCAAATTTGAACTCAGAACCCCCACCCCAATTCAAAGCCTGGAGCTCTATCCATTGATAGGTTCTGAGTGGACTCTCTCTTCTTCCATGCCCTCCAGTTTCTTGCCTTGCTGCTATTGATGATGTTGTTCATTGTGTCTAAAATGTCCCCTTTCTTCTTTTTTCATTTGTTGAATTCTTATTCATCCTTTAATACCCAACTCAAATACCATCTCTTCCACTAAACCTTTCCTGATCCATCCTGTCAGTAACAACCTTCCCTCTTTGACTGCCTACAGAACTTTGTTCTAGTCTTAGGACAATAATTATGTAATTAATTAGTTACACATTACAAGGATACAATATACAATTAATTAATGTAATTAGGGCAGCTCGGTGGTGCAATGGGTAGAGCACTAGACCTGAAGTCAGAAAGATTCATCTTCCTGAGTTCAAATCCAGTCTCAGACACTTATTGGCTGTGTGGCCCTGGGCAAGTCACATAACTCTGCCTCTATTTCTTCATCTAGAAAATGAGCTGGAGAAGTAAATGACAAACCACCCCAGGATCTTTGCCAAGAAAACCCCAAATAGGGTCATGAAGAATTGGGCATGACAAATGAACATTTGTAAACATCATGTATTATTGGGTATTAATAGTTATCTATATTTGGCTTATCCCTATCACCTTTCCCTCTGGCCTACCCCAGTACTAGACTGTAAGTTCCATGAGGGCAGGGCACTTGTGCTCACTTTGCATCATCCCCATGCCCTAGAGCAATAACTGGCCCTTAATAAAGGTCATGGAATTGAATTCTACATGTTCAATGCCAAATGAAGATTATAGTACAGAAAAGGAAGGTAGAGGGCACTAAAAACACATTTCACCCTGCATGTTCTTTGGTCCTGGACAGGTCATGATTACTGGGATTTGTTAGTCTTGAGAATAGCCTCTTGGGGAACTTCCAGAGACCATGCAGAGAGTGGTGATTGAAGTGACTGCTGAGGAGAAGGCTCCCCAGCCCAGAGCACTGACCCTAGTGATAATGGGCTGTCTATTTTCCATCTCTTCTTTCTATGGTTTGATGAGCAGAATGATTGAGTGTGTTTGAGCAGGGTCACAGATGTTGGTTCTCAGCTATTAGGATGAATGGAAGACTGGAATATCAGGGAGGAAAGGCTTGAGCCTAGGCAGGAGTCTCAGTGTGTGTGTGTGTGTGTGCGCGCGCACGCGCGCGCGTGCACACACACGTGCATTTGTGAGCGCACTTTAAAAAAAAATAAGAGCCACAAAATAGCATCCCCACATTAACATGCAAAAGCAGATAAAGAAGAGCTCCAGTGCAATTATCAAAAATTCCTATTTCCATAAGAAACTAGCACTTCATACATTTTCTAGCCTGCTCCCCTCTCTCCAGGGGCTCTGGATTTCTATGAATATAGAAATTTGGTAATTTACAATGGGAATGAATGTGCTTTTTTCTGTATTAATGAACAGTATCACCTGTCCTTTGGTTACAATTCCCTAGCAGGACTATCTTCCTATCTCTGTTCTTTTAAGCTCTTCCTCCCAACTTATTGCCTGAAGGTATAATGTGTGTGTGTGTGTGTGTGTGTGTGTGTGTGTGTGTGTGTGTGTGAGAGAGAGAGAGACAGAGACAGAGACAGAGACAGAGACAGAGACAGAGACAGAGACAGAGACAGAGACAGAGACAGAGACAGAGAGACAGAGACAGAGAAAATGAGAGTGTAGGAGAGACAGACGGAGAGAGAGAATGAGAAAGAGAAAATATAAGTGAGGAAGAGAAAATGAGGGAAAGACAGAGAAAGAAAGAGAAAGACACAGAGAGAACCAGAGAGAGAGAGAGACAGAGACAGAGGGAGAGAAAGACAGAGGAAGAGACAGTGAGAGACAGAGAGAGAAAATGAGAGGGAGGGAGAGGCAGAGAGAGAGAGGAAGAGAGACAGAGAGGGAATGAGAGAGGGAGAGAAAATGAGAGGGAGAGAGAAGCAGAAAGAGAGAGGAAGAGAGAGAGAGGGAATGAGAGAGGGAGAGAAAATGAGGGAGAGAGACAGAGAAAGGGAAAAAACAGACAGAAAGACAGAGATGGGGTGGGAGAGAGAGGGAGAGGGAAAGGAAGAAAGAGAGGGAGATACATTTGGGAAGAGGCTCCTTTGATGCAGAGAAAAAGAGTCCTAGATAGCTATTCAAGAGAACCAATTTAGAGCTGGAACAGCTAGAGATCATCTAATCCATAATTAAAAATGGGAGACTCCGGTCCAGAGAGAAGTCACTTATTACATAGGTAGCCATAACATCTAGAATACTTTCTCCTTCACTGAATTATTTTGTGCTTACATGATTATATTCCCCAGGGGAATGTAAACTCCCAGAGAACTGATCTTGTCCCCAAGGAGAGGGTGGGTAGATAGGAAAATAGGTCCTGGAAGAACTGTGACTAGGCCCTATAGAGACAGTGAGGAAGAATGGCTAGAGTTCTGGACTGGGAATCATGGAGACCTGGGTAGGAATCCTGCCTTAGACACTTCCCAGCTTCTGACTCTAGTTAAGTCACTTTCCAATTCTGGCCCTTCATTTGCTCATCTAGAAAACAAGGGGGGTGGATTCAGTGACCCCCTAAAGTCGTTCTAATTCCAAATCTCTGACCAGGATCCTGGAGAATAGTTTGGGGGGAATTGATCGATCTGTCAGCCCCAGGGAGGTGTGAGGGTGGGTACAAAAAGTGCTGTAAGTAAAAAGTAGTGCCCGCTGAGGGGGAAGAGTGTCCCCTCCCATCAGTGTCCAGGATCTGCTGCTTGCTGCCAGAAATGGATTTATATTTGGATGCAAGGTGTTAAAAAAAAAAACAAAACCCCAAAGTAAATGCACCATTAGCTAAAAAAAAAAATGCACAGCATTATATAGCTCATCACACTGTGGTCGATTTTAAACCTCTGAAAGCATGTGCATTAGAGCAATTTTCTAAACGAATATAGTGCGAGGTCTTCAGAAGCCCTGCAACAGTTGATAATAGTTGCCATCTTCAGCTGATGATAATGATGTTAACAAATGTAAAGGGAGTAATGAGTGGAGATTCAAAATGCTGCTTTTGTTTAATTTTTTTGTAATGCAAATCAGTTTGGGAATAAAAGAGGGGAGAAAATGAAGAGAAAAAAAAGAAACTCTCATTTGAAATGAATCTTAATCCTAGCAGATGATAGGCCAGTTGTACAGAAGTGGCTGCATTGTGGAATTAAACAATTCAGAAAGGGAATTGTTAGATGCTGATAATGAATTTTTTTTTTTTAAAGCAAGTCACAAAATTGAATCTTCCCTTTCAGGTTCAGACTTGCAGATGTCTGGGTAAAGAAACTGCTGCATTCTACATGGGGTTTCCTCCCTCCACTCCCCATTCCTCCCACCCACCCCCTCTCCATCCCAGTGCTGGTAGACTGTTGTTGGAGGTGGGGAAGTCATCCTGATACAGTGGAAATCCCTGGGGCTCTGGAGGCAGACAACTTGTGTTTGGTTCCTGCTTCTGGTACTCACTGGTTGTGTGAGCTCGGACAAGCCATTCAGTATCTCTGAAACTATGATTATTCTTGTGAAAAGAGGAAGTTGGACTACATAGCCACTAAAACCCCTTCCAGCTCTGTCTGAATTATGAGCCCACGACTTTCCAGACTGATAGGAAATAACAGACTACTACTAGCAGGAAAAATGACTCACATTTCTGTAGTTGTTATAATAAGATTTCCAAAATGCTTTCTTTCCACACACGTAACTCAATGAGATAGGGTTGTTGTTGTTGTTGTTCAATCATTTCCAATTCTTCTTGACCCCATTTTGGATTTTCATGGGAGAGATACTGGAGAGACTTGCCATTTCCTTCTCCAATTCATTTCTACAGATAAGGAAACAGGCAAACAGAGTTAAATCACTTGCCTAGGATCACACAGTTACTAAGCATCTAAGACCAAATTTGAACTCAGGACAAGTCTTTCTGACTCCAGCTTTGGTACTCTATCCATTGCCCCACACATCTGCCTATGAGATAGGCAGAATAAATGTTTATTATCCCCATTTTTACCAGATAAGGAAACTGAGGCTGAGTGGCCAACCAATTTGCCCACTTTGCTCACACAGATAGAACATAGTGATCCCTCACCTATCTCAGGAGTTATGTTCCAGAGACCCCTGTGATAGGTGAAAATCTGCGAAGTAGCATCTTTATATTTATTTTATTATTTACATATTTTTAAGGCTTTATAAACCCTTCCCATTCTCCTATAAACCTTTTCCACACTCTTATTAGCCTATAGTCTCTGAGCCAATCAGCACCCAGGATACAGAACACAACGCTGTAGTTGGTCCCCTTTCATTCCATCAGCCAATAGTGTGCTATACGTGATAATTGTAACTCTGCGAACAGTTAAAAAAAACAAAACAAAACCATGAAACAGTGAAGCTGGGATAAGTGAACCACGCTATCCAAAGGACCACTTGTTGGAGCTCTGGTGGAAACCCAGGCTCCTCCTGACTCCAAGTCTTACTCATTCTCCCTGATGTCTATGTTGGAGACAGAACAGTCAAAAGAGACCAGCTGCAGTAGGGGATGGGCCCCCAAACCCAGTATTGCCTGAGAAGGAGTTTGGAGTTTTCAACTTTCTTCCCAAAAGGTGGCAATGCAGGTAACCATAGAAAACTATTTTAAAAATAAAAAAATTAAGTTAAGAAACCCCAGAGGATGAACAACAACTCAGGGGGGAAAAAAGAGAGAGACGGGAACAGCAGTTGCTGGAAATGCTGGACACTCTGCCCAGGAACCCACTCAGAAGAGATTGACTCTTCCCTTACCATTGTCCATTCACTGCTACTGACCTGCTCATGGTTCCTCATACGGGAGAGTCGTTTTATTTCTATCCCTACTTTGGCAGTGGCTGTTCCCTTGCCCAGAATAGACTTTCTCCTTACCTCTTTCTGTCTCACCGAATTCCTCTCTTCCTTCAAGAAGTAGTTCAAGTGGCAAGTGCCTTCTTCGTGAAGACTTGCCTGATCTCAACTGCCAATGTCTGCCCTTCCTAACAACCTTGTATTTAACTACTTGAGATAACAAATGAAAAGCACTTGGCTTAAAGCTAATATAAATTTGAATTATATCCTGTATAACCATATATCAATGCACACGTATCCCTTCTATATTACAGAGTTTGGGTAATCCAAACAGTAATCCCGCCATCTGGAAAATCCAAGTAAAAGTTTTTGGCATTCCCTTCATACTAAAGAAGAAATCTGAGTTGTTTTTTTTTCCTTATATGGGGTATTTACAGTACCTTATTGTAAAATTTGGGTTAAGTATTTGGTCAGAGACTGCATGTCAATGTTAAGATATTTCTACATTTCTGACCTTTGTATGTCATCTGTTGGTTTTCACGTTCTTTTCACAAACTTTAATTTTTTAATTATTTTAACTTTTAAAAAGAAATTGTATGTATTTATGGCTAAATACTAAAGGATAAAATGTTGATACTATACACATATTTTACGCATTTTGGAGTTTCTAAACTTTTTTTTCTGCTGTCTACTGGTCTTCATGTGTCATGTGGAACTTCTATAAAACTCCCCCCAAATTCCCATTTAATTTCTTTTGCCAAACATCAACAACATGAAAATAGGTTCTGATCAAGGACACATGTAAAACCCAGTGGAATTGCAGGTCGGCTATGGGAAGGGTGGAGGAGGGGAGGGAGGGAAAGAATATGATTCCTGTTACCAAGGAATAGTGTTCTAAATTGACTAATTAAGTAAAATTTTCCAAAAAATAAATAAATAAAATGACATAAAAAATTCTTTTGCCAATCCATGATATACTGAAATCTTGATAGGGAAAGTTGCAATATGAAAGGTATATCTGTATATACATATTTATGTATGTGTGTGTGTGGGGGGGAGTAATAGCCCTTATGTTCCTTATTAGAATATAAGCACCTTGAGAACAGAGATTGTTTCATTCTTCATACTTATATCCCCAATATCTAGTCCAATGCCTGGCACATAGTAGGCACTTGGTAAATGCAAGTTGATCCTCTTTATTCAAACAGTTGACTTGGGGGAGGAAGGGAAATCTACCATGAAAGTACCTTCAGATGGTGGGTTGGACTTCTCAAATAGTAAGGGTTACCCCTAAGTGTGCTTCATTTTCTTTGTTACTAAGCTTGAATAACTTGGGGTTGTTTTTTCCTACTCAGAGGACCCTTCTCTGAACTAACTGGCTGTATTTAGCAAAGGGCTTTCTATGTGTTGTTAATACATCCTACATTTACTTGGCCTTGTATGTTTCATCCACTTTGTGCATTATCTTCAGCAAAAGCTGTTTCCCAGGTGGGTTGCCTCCTGCCCCCTGGACTAAGCCACATGTAATTAAAGAAGGTAAACCTACTACCAGAATAATCAGAGGAAGCATTTTGAAATCGTGGCACTCTCTCTGAGGTCCATAAGGCTTGAATGTGACAGGCTGTCTGCTCTAGACACTTTCCTTCCTTTATTATCTACCTCTATGCTCTCTTTTGTCCAGAATCTTTTCTATTTGGGTCTTTAAATTTAGATAACCTTTGGGGTCTCCTTGGCCTCATAACATCAGAGATAGCCAATCAGACATCCCCAAATAAGAAGTGGTTACCCACTAAGAAAACCCATGGCATAGGATTAGAGACTTAGATCTAGAAAGGATCTCAAAGATCATATAATCCAATGGTCTCATTTTCTAGATGCAGAAGTTTAGGCCTAGGGTAGTTGTCACCTACCCAATGTCATACAAAGCCATAAGAGGCAGAATTGGGATTCAAACCCAGGCCCTCCAACCTTGCCTGCACCATAAAGTTACCAGGGTGGATTTGGAAGTAATGATGGCTCTAAATATTCCCACCCACAGTTAGGGATAACAAGAACGTGCCAAACATGGCATGCAAAGTCTTTACCTCTCCCAGGACCACCATCATTGCACCCCTTCTTCCTGAAAATCATCTTTTCCAACCTTGTGTTCTCACTTCTCATTTCCTCATGTTTGTCCTTAAGCCTTTCCCATGTCAATTTAAAACTTATAAAGCACTTCAGAACCTAGTCTATCTTTCCAGCATTATTCAATATGACTCTCTTTCATGTATACAATGGTCCAACCAAATTGGCCTTCATACTATTGTCTATGTAAGACACTCTCCCCCATTTCCTTGTCTTTGCACTGACTGCTTTCCATTCCTGGAATATACTCCTTCAACTCTGTGTCTTAGAATTCCTGGTTGCCTTCAAAGCTCAGCTCAAACCACTTTCTACACCCCTTTCCTGATATCCTTCAGGTGCCCCTAGGTACTTTCTCCTTAAATTACCTTTGACTCTTCATTCAGCTTTCTATTACACTGCACTGCCTCTCAATATTACCCTATGCTACAAGCAGGCAATTCTCTTTGAATACATCATTGCTCACATCTGTCTTAGTGCCTTAGTTCACAGTTTCCTACAGGTTGGAATACTTTCCTCCCCATACTTCCCTAAATTCTACTCTTCTTTTAAGGTCTAGTTTGGGGCTCACCTCCCCCGTGAAGCCTACTAAAAAAACTCTAGCTCATCCTGATCTCAGTCTCCTCCAACTGTGCTCTCTCTCTCTCTCTCTCTCTCTCTCTCTCTCTCTCTCTCTCTCTCTCTCTCTCTCTCTCTCTCCCTCCCTGGCTCTCTCCCATTTTCCTTCCCTCCTTCCTCCTCTCCTCTCTCTCCCCATTTCCCTATCCTTTTCTCTCCTCCCCACCTCTCTCTCTCCCTCTGTCTCTGTCTCTCTCTTTCCCTCTGTTTCCTTCTCCTCCACCCTCTTCTTTCTCTTCCTCCCTTTCTCTTCTCCCTCTTCTTTCTTCCTCTCTCCTGTTTCTGTCTCTGTCTCTGTCTATCTCTCAATTTGTGACTGGTATCATAGAATTTAGAAGTTGATTCTTTTCTAATACTTTGTTGGGCATTGGTTCTATTTGCCTAGATAGATTGCTTATGCCTTACAGATATTGGAGAAGGGAGGGGAGTTTCCATGTGTCTTGCATAGTGTTAAATATGTAATAAGCCTTCAGTTTTCTTTCTTATTCTGGTTAGTTGATTGATTCTTCAAAGGGACACCTCACCCAAGATCCAGTCCAGGACCCCCCTGTCCATTACAGAGTAGCACTGATGGAAGGATGGCCCATACAAGGCTGCCTCCCTGCTGGCCATCATAAAGGCTTTGGGTGCAGAATTTCTCTCAGAAACCACCATAAAACTATCTTTTGAAAGGATGCAGAGAAATGGAGAATATGAGTTACAGTCACTGCCTTGCCCAATTTACAGCTTTAATTAATCTGAAATTGCAACATAGATTTTTATGATTAGCAGAAGCATCTCAGTGAGCAGAGAAGGAGTCTTTAACGATGATCCCAAGATGAATCTGGGAGATGAAATATCCATGCAATAAACAAGGTGGCGTTAGAGGAACCAATGTAAAATAAAAATCCTGAAGCGCTGGAGCAATAATCCATCAGCAGGGCAAGGCCTTGCTGGACCAGTCCACTCATTAGGTACCCATCGATACTCTTTCTGAAGGCAGCCACACTGCTGTGCACTTGATATGTGTGGATAACACACTGTAATTTATTCTTTGAGCCTAGGATCCAGAAGGGCAGAGCCCTAGCTTTCCCCTTTTTCTCTTTCTGCCCTTGGCAAATGTTTCCAGTGGGTTGGATTGGATTTATAGGAGCCTTTAACTCTTTAGTGGTCCCAGTGCTCTCCTCCAAGTCTCCTGCTTGTTCTGTAACTGAGATTGGTCTAGAAAACTTTGTTGTTCAAGGCTCTGCTTGAACAGTTCTCTGAATCTTCTCCAACCTTCCTAAACAGGATTTCTAAGAGAAGTAGTTCAGCTGCCTTGGGAAAGCTGTTTTATAGGATCATACAGCTAGAGTTTGAATGGACCTCAAAAGTCATCTAATTTAACCACCATTTGTAGGCTGTCATTATCCACTAATTTAACTGTTAATTTTCTAAGTTGAAGATCCTTGTTCCAGTGAGTCATTAATTTATCCCTCCATCCCCATACAGATGAAGAAATTGAATAGAATTTAAGTGGCTTGCCCAAGGTCACATAATAAGTGGCAGAGGTGGAATTTGAACCTGGGTTGTCTGACTCCAGAACCAATGCTTATTCTAGACCATCTCTCATGGTACTTTTCCCCTTAGTGCCAGGGACACTGGAATGGGGGAAGGGACTTAATCATCTATCAAGGATGAGTATAGTAGTCCTCTGAAGAACTGTAGACTTCACTCCAATATAATCACACTGAAAAAAAAAGATAGTCTTTCAGTTCACAAATATAATTAAAGATTAATTTAATTTAAAAGTGGGATGAATAAAAATATCTAATGCTCTAGTGGCACACAGACTCCAGCAAGTTCTACCAAGCTGGAAAATCTTCAGGTATGATCCTAGCAACAGACTGTTTTGCTGCCTGAGGACCAACCAAAAGACTCTTTGCCAGCAGGTGATGCACAGCCACTACAGTGACTTGTATAATGTTGAATTTATTGTACAATGCTACAATGGAACTAAAAGAATTATAAAATGGTTGTCAATCAAGCATAGCCTACTTCTGCAGTGACTATAGTAGAGTGGCGGGAAAAGGGCAGGAGGAGTGAAGAACCACCATTTTTAAACTGTCAATATCCATTAATTTAGCTGTTGTTACTCTAAGTGGGAGATCCTTGTTCCAGTGAGTCAATATATTACTGGCGGAACTGAACTATATCAATATTGACATTGTCACTCTAAATGAAACCAGAAGATATAAGGAAATTGAAGCTCGAGCTGAGCACAAGCAAAAAAGACCACCCTGAAGATGATTGTAGCTTATGTGCTAACATCTGTTGTGCTGGATGAAGTGGTAGGGGAAATGCTACCAAGAATTTGACAAGATCCTCCAAACCAAGTCAATATTAGTCATTGACACTTGGTGACTCAGGACAGAGGTAGCCATAGAGCATTATGAAGAATATAATTCAGAATTTTAAAATGAACCATTCCAAAGCTTGTAGATTTCTCAAAAGTTGACTTTATGAACATTTTTTATCAAGAAGAGGGTTGAAAGACACGGATCAGTGGAAAGACACTGAACGATGTGGAAAATAAAATAGACAATTTCTTAGTAGACAGGAAGCAAGTAGTCACCAATTTTGGACTCAGTTTTAATCAGCTGATCACATATAGCCAAATCAAGAATTATTTAGCACAAAAGTTTAAAAATCTATAGTAAAGTAGAAGAGAAAATAAAGATGCAAAAAGACACAGGAGAATGACAGTCACAACAGCCCTTGCCTGACCTATGCAAATGAACTATTGGCACACACAAACATAGGAAATTAATCAAAATAAAGACATTGGTTCTGATTCTCACTATTTCCTACAGACATTTAACCAATATAAAGCAATCACCACAACAAGGGGGCCAAAAGCTCTCAGCCTTAGCCAGCAAATAGTTGATCCCCTTCCAAGCAGAAAGACATGAGCCAAGGGAAATGTCAGTTTAGAATATTAACTCATTTGCAAAATGTTATGGAGGAGGATAGTGGAAGGTTATGAATAGTATCATCTCACAAAAGAAAAAAAAACAAAGATTGATGGAGGAGAAAATGAGTCTGCAGAAAACTTGGCATGAGACCCAACTGAGCCATATCATCTCACAAGAAGAATCATAAGCCTATAATCTTAGGGTTGGAAGGGACTTCAGAGCCCATCTAGTTAAACCAATAACTGAAGAAGAATTTTAGGTACAACATATATAAGTGGTCGTTCAACCTTGACTTGAAAAACCTCCAATGATACAGCACTCATTACCTTCAAAAATAACCGACTCTCCTTTTGAACAGCTTTAAATATTTAAAAAATGTTACTTATGTACAGCCTAAATTTGCATCTTTATAACTTCTACCCTTTGCTAAATTTTGGCCTCTGCTTCTGAGCAGGACATATTATTTCCTCTTTCACATAATGGCCTTTCATCTCTTCCTCCTTGACCATGCCATTGCCCTAGAAGTATCCCCATGGCAAAACAGTATTCTTAGCCAGAAAGGGAAAATATTATGTAATTAAAGACACTCAGAGCTAAACATAGTCATCTAAACATGATTTGACTAAGGCAGAGAGAGTATTCTTCTTGATAGGATCATGGACACATTGGTATTAATAATTGTGATTAGAAATGTATAAATTCAATTTATTTTAAGATGGAACCCAGCCTTTTCAGGGTAAGCTCTATTCCATTTTAATCTTTCTTCATATGATAGTCATATAAAGGACTATAGCCAGGGAGGAAATGAATGACTGCCTTGGGTACCCTTTGTAAATGGAGGTTCTGGGAAGAGCCTTTCCACTCTCCAATAAGAAAGGCCCCAGAGGTTTAGGGTACTGATGAGGAATGAGAACTAGAGCAGATGTGACCTTGTAGGATGATGGGGTTTATCCTAGAAGCATGACACAGAAGTCCAAAGATGGAAAATGAAGATTTAGACTAGATGTAAAGAAGAACTTGGTCCATGACTCTCCTACTATCTAATTGTGTGACTTTGGACAGTCATATCCTTTCACTGGACTTCTGTGTCTTCATAGGTATATTGAAGGGATTAGACAAGATAATTTGCAAGGTCCTTTTAGCCCCAATGTTTCAATTATTCTGTCATGTAACTGTCCTGGTTGGTTTTGGGTTAATTCTGCTAGGGAGTAATTTGATTGAAAGATTACTTGAATCTCTCTCTAGGTCGGTGATTCAATGACTAGAGAAAGGGAGTTGGACTGGACAGCCTCTAGGTGGTTTCTAGCTATAAATCTAGGATCCTGTTAAAGTCCCCTTCTCTCTTTGTCCTTGACCCTGTCACTGCCCTGGAACTAGGGAGTATCACCATGGCAAAACAGTAGATGAAAGGTTGACCCTGCACCCTCAACTTTATAGCAAAGTAGTAGCTCTCTAAGGAAAAGGACTCCAAATGGGGAAATATCCCATCATGGGGCTGGAGAAGGTTGAATAAGTAAATTGTTAGGAAGTTCTCTATGGAATATTCATCTCCTCCTCTGATGGGCCTGACATGATCAAAGCCTTCCCCACCCTGCCTGCGGTGCTCTTCCCTGTTGGTCCAAAGGTGTTATTTATTGAATCACAAGGAATATAAGCTGACTCTCTAGGAGGCAGAGGCAGTCCCTGGGCACGCTTCATCACAGCTGCCTGCTGGGCTGGTTGTTTAGAGCTAAGGGTCAATCATGTCGGGTAGCAGGAGCACTAGCTTACACAAAGCCCCAAATTTATAGGTAATTTAAAACACATTCAGTCGCACCTTGAGCGGTCTCAGTTCAGCTTAGAGCCACCTGAGCTCCTGTACTTGAAGGATGGGGGAGGCAAAGAAGAAAAAGAGGAGAGCAGGGCAATAGAATAGGGGGAAAGGAGGGAATATAAGAAAAAATAATGGGAGAATGAATGTAATTAAAAAATGAATGTAAGAAAAAAGGAATGGGAGAAGGGGAGGAAGAAAGGGAGAAAGGGGGAGAAAGTAGTAGACCGGAAGAGAAAGGAAGGAGAAAGAAGAGGAGGAAGAGATAAGTAGAGAGAGTGAGGGAAAGTGGGAGAAAGGAAAGAGAGGAGAAAAGGGAGCAAAGAGGTAGAAGGGAGGAAGAGGGTAAAGAAAGGATGGAAAAAAGAGAAAGGAGTGAGAGAGGGAAGAGAGAGAAAGAGAGAGAGAATAAGAGGAGAAAGTAAGCTCTACATAGGCATTTGGTGAAAATTGAACCTTACTACTACCTTTCTCTGAACCTGTTTTTTCTTTTTTTGTTTATTATTTAACTTCATTTTTAATGTATTTTAATTTTTTTTTTACCAATTACATATAGTAACATTTCCATACAAGTTTTCCTAAGTTATACGATAAAATTTATCTCCCTCTCTTCCTTTCCCCTCCCAGTGCTGGCAGGCAATTCAATCTGGGTTATACATGTATTATCATACAGACCATATTTATATATTTGAACCTCAGTTTTATCATCTGTATAATGATGAGAATTTTTATAAGGTTTTGAATCTTGGGCCTCAATAGAAACTCACCAGATAATGATTGTGTTCACCAAAGTGTGTGGGAACTTAGTGAGGAAAGAAAATATTTGATTTCTATTTGGGAAGGAAGAAATTGGTATTCTTAGCAAGAAAGGGAACATATTATGTAATTTTAGGAAATGAAAATTCACATACATAGAGTTAGTCACTTTTTAAATTTGGATTATAAATGACAAATCCTGACTCTCCAACTTATTAGATGTATGACTTTGGACTACCTGTCTGATCCTAAGCTTCCTCCTCTGCACATGGAGGGGATTGAACTAGATAATCTCTAAGGGAGGGGCCCTTAACCCTTTTTAGGTTATGGTTCCTTTGTCAGTCTGATGAAGTCTTCTCAGAATAATGTTTTTAATACATGTGTAATAAAATATGTAGAATTTTTAAAAATTATAGTGAAATAGTTATCCACCTTTTTGAAAAAATGTACAGACCCCAGATTAAGAATTCCTGCTCTAAGATCTCTTCCTCTAACTCTAAAACAAACAAACATAAAATATTAGAGTTGGAGGGAATCTTAGGACTCAACTAAGGTATAACTTGCCCAAAGTCACCCAACTAGTTAAGTGACAGAGGTGAGATTCAGCATTCTTTTCTTTTTAAATCATATGTACTGAAGAAAGGTAAACTAAGTCAAGAACAATTAGGAAGATAAATCTTAGGGGGAGAAAAGGGAACAGAATCTTTATATGGCACATCCAGTACCCTAGGCAACTAGGTGGTACTATGGAAAGAGAACCAGACTTGGAGTTAGAAAAACTCATCTTCCTGGGTTCAAATCCAACCGCAGACACTTAATATCTGACTGACTTTGGCCAAGTCACTTAATCCTTTTTGCCTCCGTTTCCTTATCTTGAAAATGAGCTGGAAAATGAAATGGCAAACCAGTCCAGTATCTTTGCCAAGAAAACACCAAAATGGTTCACAAAGAGTAGGACACAAGTGAAAAATGACTGAACGACAACAACAAAAATTAAATTAGATCCTGCTTGAAAACTACCTGCAGTCTTCTTCCCAGCCATATCATAATACAGACGAAAGAGTCTTCTCACAGAGTACAAGCAGACCGATACCATATCTGGACTCCATTTGACTTACTGCCTCCACTCCCACCACATGATCAGAAAGGGGAAATGAGAATGATTTTTCAATGTTCTCTGAATGAAGAGCTCTCTATTAGTCACCAACAGGCTGGATTCGACCCCCAGCAGATAGTACCATCCTTGCTCCGAGTTGCCAAAATAAGTGGCTTTTGAGGCACTGCAGGGAAATAAGCTGAGAACAGCAAGCAATTAAAATAGTTATTAAGACTTGCATCCTTCTCTATGTGTGGGTGTACACAACACCTACCTATTTCCATTAGTTGAAGCTAAACAAGGGAACATGTTCCTCTACTGTTCCTCCTTAGGCCTAGTCCCAGAGAAGCATCCCTAAATTAAGGAAAAGATGCTCAGGAGTTCCCTGGGGCATTGGGCTATCAATAACCATCTGCCCTGGAAGGAAAAATTCTTCTGGGACTGGGAGTCAAGATGTTTGAGAAATCTAATGCTGGCATTTCAATGGAAACTATGAAACTTCTGGGCAGGTCACTTTATCTCACCTCTCTTTTTATGAGAAACAAACAAACAAAAATCAGTTTTACAAGAATAGGATGGGGGAAATGTGACCAAACAGGGGTCTGTTAGAGAAAGATCTGGCATAAAGGGAGTCTTTAGTGGGCAATAGGGTCAATGTGTCAATAGTAACAACCCAGAAGGCTAATGTCCACATTAAGAAAGAGGCATAGTAGAAGTTACTGTCCAACTCTGCATTGCCCCAATCAGACCCCTCTAAACTATTGTTCTGTGCTGATCTTGCTGTGCCATTTTAGAAAGGCTATTGATAAGCAGAAATGGGTCCCTAGGAGAATGCCCAAGGCACAGAAGGGCCTCAAGGTCATTCCATGGGAGAATGAGTTGAAGCCACTGAGCATGGTTATCTGGAAAAGGTTTAGGGGGAGGGAGAAATATTTGAAGTGTTATCACATGGAAGAGGGATTAACTTTATTCTTCCTATTCTTGGTTCCAGAAGGCAAGCTAGCAGGCCTGTGTAGAATTTGCAGAGAGGGAGTTTTTGGCTGGATTATAAAGAAATTTTCCTAACCATTAGTGAATGAAAAGGCTTGCCCAGAAAATTAGTCCTCCCATCGCTAGAGGCAGTCTTAAAGCAGTGATAAGATAATCCGCTTCTTGGGATGTTATATGATGGGATTCTTCTAATACTATCATGCCATCCAAAGTGATGAGCAATCCTGAAAGACCTATATGAACTGAGGCAGAGCGAAGTGAGCAGAACCAAGAGAATGTTATACACAGCAACAGCAATAATGTTTGATGAACAATTGGGAATGACTTAGCAATACACTGATCCAAAATAATCCCAAAATGTTTTTGATAAAAAACATTATCCACTTCCTGAGAAAGAACTGATGGAGTCTGAATGCAAATCAAGGCATATTATTCACTTTATTTTCATGAGTTTTTTTAATGTGTTTTCTTCTATAACATGACAAATATGGAAACATATTTTGTATGATAGCACATATATATGTATGTATATTATATATATAAAACCAATATCAAATTACTTACCATCTCAGGGAGTGGGGAAGGGAAGAAGGGATGGAGAGAATGTAGATCTCAAAATGTTAGAAAACGAATGCCAAAAATTATTTTTACATATAAGTGGAAAAAATAAAACATGACTAAAGAAAAAAATAAAAAAGGAAAAGATTCCTATTTAGGTATGGGCTAGGCTAGAGGGCCTCTGAAGGCCCTTCTAACTAAAATCTCTGCTTCTACAAAAGGAGATAAGGGGTAAAGAGGGGACATGGGGAGCTGTAAGGGAAATAAATACATATAGCTAGAGTAATGGCAAAGTCTGCAGGGATTGTTTCATTTTTTTTAAATCTGTAATTTTAAAAAAGAGGGAAAATAAGGGAAGAAAAGAACATATGTGCTGACCGATGGGACACAACCTCTCTGGGCTTCAGTTCCCTCATCACTGTAAGAAGAGGGCATTGGAATCGATGGCTTTAAAGGTCCCATCTGGTTCAAGATCTTTAATCTTATCTGTCTGGAACATCGAATAGGTTAAGCAATGGATGGGAAAGACTGAGATCTTCAAACTGGAAATGAGAATTATTATCATCGTTGTTTTTATCTTTTGGATGTAGTTCATCGATTTCACCATCTCTATTTTCTTATGTTTTAGTGGACCTAAATTTTAATCCCATCTCTGCCAGTAACTGTATGTATGACCTAGGACAAGTCATTTCATCTCCTCTGAGCCTCATTTTCTTCATCTATAATGTGGGGGTTTGGCTTAGCTGATCTCAAAGCTGCTTGTCAGCTGTTAGAGCTCTCTCAGCTCTAACAGTCTGTTCTAACATTCTGCTGCACATTAGCAATTTGGTCCCATGTCGCACATGTTTCTGTCTGGATTCACCCAAACTTTCTGGTGTTAATCTCATTTTCCTTCCACCCAGTCATTTTACATCCTAGTATAAATGGACCTCTCTCTCTGCTTTCCGCACCTCCCAACACTGCCTTCTCCTACCTTCCTAGTTTTGTTCACAGTATTCACCTTGTTGGAATATCCTCCCTCTCCATTTTTGTGGAATTATTTATTATCCATCTTTGGAGACCCAACTCAGGTGCCATTTTTCCATGAAGTCTTCCTTGATTTCCCTCCTATTGATCACAACCTTCTACCCATGTATTTCACATAACATATATCTCTATGATATAAATCATTATAAGGATATAGTGAAAAGAAGGCAGAAAAGGAGTCAGAAAGCCCTAGGTTTAACTCCTGTCCTTGATGCAAACTGACTGCTTGATGCTAGACAAATCACTTAGCCTTTTAGTGTCACCACCAAACTCCCATTTGGTCATTTCTTCTCTCTGGTACTGGTGTTTTCTGACCTGATTCTGAAATGAAGGGATTTAAACAAATCATCTCTAAGATCCTTTTTGCCTCAAAATCCTCAGAACCCATTGCATAAAATAAGATATACCCAGACTTGGTGGCAGGACCTTACTTAACCCCCAATGTACCTTCTTCATGAATTCATGAAGAAAATGGGGGTAAATAGGTCCCCCTCCACCGGTAAAATCAACTCCTCTAGGTCCTTCCTGAAATCCAGCTTTTTTTCTCTCCAGTTGTTGCCTCATCTGGGGTTCATGAACAAATATTGAGCCATTTTTTAAATGTCCATTGGGATTTGTAGTAGACCATAAGCAGGTTATCAGAGAATTTTCACTCCAATGACTCTTCATTCCTTGATGGTGCAATCCCTACAGACAGTTATCATTTTTCAAATACAAATATCCCTTCCACAGCATGACTCTTTACATCACAGTTTTGATAGATTAGGAATCAGCATAAGAAATTAAATGGGAATTTTGGGGGAGTTTTGCAGAAGCTGCAGATGACACAGAAAAAGTTTAGAAATTCAAAAATGCATAAAATACATGTATAGAATTATATTACATCAACATATTTTATCTTTTATTACCATAAGTAACACAATTTCTTTTTTAAAGTTAAAATAAGTAAAAAGTTAAAGTTTATGAAAAGAAAATGAAAGCCAGCAAACAACATCCTGAAAATGTCTAGAAATGAAGAAGTTTTGGGCAAATTAGGTACTGTGAACATTTCATAAAAGAAAAATAAAAAATTCTAATTTCTTTGGTACAAAGAAGGCCAAAAAATGTTATGCAAATTTTCCAGATCTAACCTCTGTGAGGTGGAAGGGATATCTGTATATATTTCCCCTGTCTGCCTCATCGCCATTTACTTTCTTTTCTAAATTTCCCCCTCTATTAGAAAAATAAAATAGGAATGGAACAAGATCTCCTTGTTCTTAGAAGACAGGGCTCGTGCAAATTATTCTAAACATCAGGAATCAGCACTTAATAACTCCATCCTGAATGAGAGTCATAGTGAGGGATATTGTTACAGTGCCTTAAGGAGAAATCTTCATGCTTCAAACAGGATTGGGTAGGGTGGGAGTAGGAAGCTGCCAGCCCTGAGTCTTGCTCCTGGTAGCCTCCTAATTAGGGACATGCCTACCACAACTGGACCTTGTTCAAAGCTGCCACTTGAACCTCGGAAGTCTGTGCTCTCTGCCCCTCGATGCTGATAAATGGACCTTATATATCATCCCAAGAACCTGGTTTGTCATGATCGAGGTATTACTTTATCGATGGAGCTAAGTAGGGCAGTCAATAGCTGGTTGCACTTGTCCATTCTTTTGTTGACTGGAATCCTGCCTCATCTTTAGCTTTGATTCTTATCCTGGTTAGGGTGGAATTGCCTGCAATCTCGTAGTGAACACAAGAGTTGGGGAGGTAAGGGACTCTGATCCTTCTGCTCTTTTCTACCTTCTGGATTTTCAGGTTAAAAAGGGGTTTTTTTTTGTATATGTATAGAAGAGTGCTGGAAACCAGCATATATGGGAAAGGGTCACTGGGCTGAATTGAAACAATAATAGCATTAATAACAGACATTTATTTAGCATTGTGACTCCTGCAAAGTGCTTCTCATAAATTTTCTCAGTGAATAGCAGAACTCTTCATGATTTTTGAGCATTGATGGAGAACAAAAGTGCCAGATGACTTGGGACAATGTCTCAGTGTTCCAAAAAAGGCAAAGGGGAGGTTGATTTTAGGAGTTAGGCAATAGTGAATAAAAAGTAGGACTTGGAGTCAGAAAGACTGAATTTGAATCCTACCTCCAACATGTACTAGCTATATGACCTTGGGCAAGTCCCTTATTCACTCTTAACCTCAGTTTCCTCATCTATAAAATGACATAATGTCACAGGATTGTTGTAAAGATGAAATGACACATGTGGAAAATGCCTTGTGAGGTATAAAATGCTACCTAAAGATAAAGCTATTATTGTTAGCTAAAGATGGATACGCTCAACATTGAACTTTAACAAGATTTCTTGAATGGAATATTAAGCTGATGTTTTATTAGCACTTAGAAGAGAAAGAGGCATACAACAAGAGTCAACCCAAGTATCAGTGGATGAATTGGTGTCAGCCTCAGGAGAGGTCTCTAGAGATGGGGTTCAGTTTGTTCACCTATTCAACATTTTAACCAATGACTTGAATGAAAGTGAGGAAGGGATGCTTATCAGCTTTGCAGATTAGGCAAAGCTGGTTACTGGACAGAGGGCAGTGATACATTGGATGAGAGAATTAGAATCTCAGTTGGCTGGAAAGATGGGGCAAAATTAACAAGATGAAAATGGATAGAGAAGAATGTCTACATTTAATTTTGAAAAATCAGCTACTCCACTATAGGTTGGAGGTGGTACATTCGTAAAATAAAAACCAAGCAGGATTCATTGGAGGTGCTACAAAACTCCTGCAGTCCTGACCACTGTACCCAAACCCAGAGTAGGTAATCAGGCCCTTTGACACCCGCACTGACCATATCAGGAGGAATATGGTCCAGCTTTGCCCACTCCCTAGGAGAATGTCAACTAAAGGATGGATGGTCTATAAGGGATTGAAGAGGAACAATTCAAATTACTGAGAATTTTTTTCCTGAAAAAAGAGAGGCTGTGGAGTTCTTGATTTTGTTTCTCAGACATTTAAAGGACTATCACATACAGGAAGATTAAGCATGTTCTTTATTGCTCTCAGTTTGGCCCTCTGAAGCACCATAGACTAAGAGATATCCTATGTGGAAAAATGAGGACACTAATACACTCTTGGTGGAACTGTGAACTGAACCAACCATTTTGGAGAGCAGTCTGGAATTATGCTCAGAGTTATAAAACTGTATACCTTTTGACCCAATAGTACCCTTATTAGGTTTCTTTCCAAAGCTGATCAAGGAAAAAGGAAAAGAATATTTATAGCAGCTCCCCTTGTGATGGCAAAGAACTGGACATTGAGGGGATGCCCATCAATTGGGAAATGGCTAAACAAGATGTGAAATGTGATTGTGATTGAATACCACTGTGTCATAAGAAACGATGAGCAGATTGATTTAAAAAAAAACATGGAAAGGCCTACATGAAATGATGAAGGGTTAAATGAGCAGAACCAAGAGGACATTGTATGCAGCACAGAAATATTATTTTAAGAAAGACTAGTGTATGTCCACTTTCAGAGAAAGAACTGATGAGTAGAAACAAGTAAGACATAGTTTTGTATATACATATGTCTATTTGTCAATTGATTTCTCTTCCCTGGTGCAGAGCAGGGAGGGAAGAAGAAATGGAGTTATCTGAATTTTGAATTTTGAAGTAACAAACAGATAAATAAATAATTTTTTTTTCAAAAAGGCATCATGGTAGAATAGAAGTGTTAGACTTAGAGTCAGAGAAACTGGGTTCAAATCTCAGCTCTTTCACTCACTACCTGCAAGATTTTGGGCAATTCATTTAAGTACTTTCTGCCTCAGTTTTACCACCTAGAAGAAGAGGGGGTTGGAGTAGATAACCTCTAAGATCCCTTCCAGCTCTGTTCTAGGGAGAAGATTTCTGTTCAATATAGGAAAGAGCTGCACAGTTCTGGAAAATGATATCTTGCAAAGCAGTGAATTCCCATTTTAGAAAGTATTTAAGCAGGGTCTGGACAATTTCCTAGAGTGATGCTGAGGAATGGATTGCCAATTTGGGGGTAGGGGGCGGAATCCTAGGACCTTGCACTATAAGGAATCTCTGAGGCTAGTTCACCAACCTTCTCCTGATACAGAGAAGGTATCTGAGATCTATGGAAGTAAGATTATTGGCCAAGATTGCCCAGATTGTGGCATTTGGTGGGATCTGAACCTAGCCCCTCTGGCTCCTGAGCTGGAGTTTTTGCACTGTACCACACTACCTTCCTTCTATCCCAAGTTAAGGATAGCAGCACAAATGCATAAAATCAAACCATGGGAAAACCATCTGACCTTAATTTAGCCCAGCCTCAATCCTTAGGCCAATTGGTAGTTTGAAATGAATAACTTTTTATCAGTACCAAGTCACTTTATTGGGATGGTAAATTTTTTTGGTAGACTATGAAAAGGTCAGGTAACCAAATGCACTGAAAGACAGTAGAATCCAGCTCACGGTTCCCAGTTGTGGGAGAAGCCAAGTTAAGGCTTACCTAGGAATTTTGATGTAACCAACAAACAAATGAACAGAAAAGAGAGAAAGAAATTAAACCATAAGGAAGATTTATTAGAAAAACAGAAAACGAAAGGATGAAACTGGGGTACAGGGCTCAAGAAGGGAATAGCACTGAAGTTAGAGTCAGTTTCAGTGTCATCTCTACCACTTACTAGTCATATGAGTTTGAACAAATCATTTCATTCTGTGCTGGAGGGGATGTGGCAAAATAGGGACATTAATTCATTGCTGGTGGAGCTGTGAACTGATCCAACCATTCTGGAGGGCAATTTGGAACTATGCCCAAAGGGCGACAAAAGAATATCTACCCTTTGACCCAGCCATAGCACTGCTGGGTCTGTACCCCAAAGAGATAATGGACACAAAGACTTGTACAAAAATATTCATAGCTGCGCTCTTTGTGGTGGCCAAAAACTGGAAAACGAGGGGATGCCCATCAATTGGGGAATGGCTGAACAAACTGTGGTATATGTTGGTGATGGAATACTATTGTGCTCAAAGGAATAATAAAGTGGAGAAGTTCCATGGAGACTGGAACAACCTCCAGGAAGTGATGCAGAGCGAGAGGAGCAGAACCAGGAGAACATTGTACACAGAGACTAATACACTGTGGTATAATCGAACGTAATGGACTTCTCCATTAGGGGCGGTGTAATGTCCCTGAACAACTTTCAGGGATCCAGGAGAAAAAAAACACCATTCATAAGCAAAGGATAAACTATGGGAGTGGAAACACCGAGGAAAAGCAACTGCCTGAATACAGAGGTTGAGGGGACATGACAGAGGAGAGACTCTAAATGAACACTCTAATGCAAATACTATCAACAAAGCAATGGGTTCAAATCAAGAAAACATCTAATGCCCAGTGGACTTACGCGTCGGCTATGGGGGGTGGGGGGGAGGAAAAGAAAATGATCTATGTCTTTAACGAATAATGCTTGGAAATGATCAAATAAAATATATTTTAAAAAAAATCATTTCATTCTGAAATGAATTCCCCTTTTCCTTATCTCTAAATTGGGAATGGTGCCACTTTGTTCTCTTTCTGAAGTGCTAAAAAGATGAGCTATAGTTATTACTATGAGCAGAGTCCTCAGTGAAATCAGAGGACCTTTCAGAGAAGCAGCCTAGTCTTTGCTCTTAAGGAACCCTAGGAAGAGTCTAGGGCAACCTCAAGTAAGGGAAGGGATCTAAAGGGGTTGGAAGAAGATGGATGGGGAAATGGAGCTTCAAACTTCTCCTTATTCCTCATCGATATTAGTCATCTCCTGCATCTGCCAGCATCCTCAAATGAGATATTTGTAAAGCATTAATACAGTGCCTAGCACTATGGACATGGATAGATACTTATTCTCCCTTCCCTTTGGATCACTTTTTTTAACCCTTATCTTCTGTCTTAGAGCCCAGATTCTCCTGATTCCAGGCCTGGCTCTATCCACTGAACCATCTAGCTGTTCCAGATTCTAAATGTACTAGTAAGAACCAGAGCTTACATTTTTACTTTCCTTGACATACATTACTTAAGTCAAGCCATAGACACCCCAATAAGGAAGATCTTACAAATGCTATCTTCCCTATTACCCAATTTGTAGCTAAGAAACCTGAGGCTAGAAAGGTTAGATAATTTTCCAAGGGAGTGAAAGTACTATGATCAGCACTCAACAGATAAAGAAACTGAGGCTTAGAGATTTATGGACTTGCCCAAGGTAATAAAGCTAGTAAGTAACAGAGCCAGGTGAGATCCTGGGACTCACTCATTCATTAATTAAATTAATTAATTAATCAATCAATTAATTAATTCATTTATCTTTTTATTTATTTATTTACTTATTCATTTATTCATTCATTCATTTATTTAATTTAGAATATTTTTCTATACTTACAAGATTTGTGTTCTTTCCCTCTCCTCCTGCCACACCCCTTCTGTAGCCAACACACAATTCTGCTGGGTTTTATATGTGTCATTGATCCAGATCTATTTCCATATTATTGATATTTGCACTAGGGTGTTCATTTAGAGTCTACATCCCCAGTCATATCCCCATCAAACCATGTGATCAAGCAGTTGTTTTTCTTCTGTGTTTCTGCTCCCACAGTTCTTCCTTTGGATGTGGACAGTGTTCTTTCTCATAAGACCCTCAGAATAGTCCTGGATGCTAGTAGAGAAGTCTATTACATTTGTACCACAGTGTATCAGAAATCCCAGGACTCTTGGCTCCCAGCAGAAGATTCTTTCTGTTACACCACGTTATCTTTAGCTGATAACATGGAGTTTAGACTGGCAGCTGGAAGTATTAGAGTCAAAAGATGTGAGTTTTAATCTCATTTCCATTACTCATTAACTGTGGGACATTTTAAGCTAACTTCTCTGAGCCCGAATTTTTTCATAGGAGGAATGAAGCTATTGGACTGGTTAAGAGAAGAATTTAAGGGCGGATAGGTGGAGGTGCAGTAGATAGAGCTATGGGCTTGGAATCAGGAAGACTCTTCCTGAGTTCAAATCCATCCTCAGACCCTTACTAACTGTGATATCCAGAGTGAGTCATTTGGCCATGTTTGCCTCGGTTTCCTCATTTGTAAAACAAACTGGAAAAGAAAAGTGGCAAACTACTCCAGTATTTCTGCCAAGAAAGCCCCAGATGGAGTCACAAAGAGTTGGACACAACTGAAACACTTGAACAAGAAAAGATTTTAGGGGCAGAGGGACTGTGAGAGTTTTCACACTGCCTAGTGGAAAATGCCCAGAGGGCAGAATTAGGGGAATAATGGGCGAGAGTTGCAGACAGCCAGACTAAGACTTGAAAGAGGGAAAAACTTTCTGATCATTGCAACTGTCCCAAAGTGGGAATGACCTGCCTTGGAGAGCAGCAACTCTCTAGAGGGTTTCTATAGAAGCAGAGCAACCACTTGATGGGGATGATTTTTTTTTTTAAACCTTTATCTTCCTTCTAAGAATCAATACCATGTGTTGAGTCCACAGCAGAAGAACAGCTTGCCCAAGTGACTTGCCCAAGGTCACACAGTTAGGAAATATCTAGGGCCAAATTACTGGAGATGTTTTAGACAGATTCCCATTCAGGTAGAGGTTGGATTAGATGATCATATTGGTCCTCCCAGCTCTGAGATTCGGTGATTCAGGGAGGAAAAGAAAGTTGGGGAATAGGGCTGGGAAGGATTATAGAATCTTAGAATTAGAGCAGGTAAGGACATTAGAAATCATTATATCCATCCCCTCCTTTTACCATTGAGGAACTTTGGGCAAGTTAAGTGATTTCAAATCCAAGTTTTGCCCTAGATTCTAGGACATGATTGGGCAGCACTCTGAGGGCCTGACAAATTGATCAATCACCATTCCTTTAAAAAAATTGGGGGGGGGGGGCAGCCAGGTGGCTCAGTGGATTGAGAGCCAGGCCAAGGGATGGGAAGTTCTGGGTTCAAATCTGACCTCAGAAATTTCCTATCGTGTGACCCTGGGCAAGTCACTTAACTCCCATTGCCTAGCCCTTACAGCTCTTCTGCCTTGGAACCAATACACCGTATTGATTCTAAGATGGAAGGTAAGAGTTTGAAAAAAAAATCTGTTCTGGAACCTGCTCAATACAAGCAAAAACTAATTATTTGCTTTGCTTCATAGTTTGCTTCCTAGAATTTTGATTTTTAAATTACAATTTTTTATATTTTAAATGAAATTTAAAATGAAATAAAAATCCCAGGTCTGCTGCCTCCCTGGGTATCCTATGTGGAAGATTTGGGATTCGAACCCAGGTCCTTCAAATACTTCAAATACAGCATCGCCACTGGGACTGTGTGGGTGGATTTTGGTGGGCCAAAGTAGTGGAAAATGGAGCCTGGGGAGCTTGACTAAGCCTGTAGACAGTATCATTAGCAGTCTTGCCTTAGGAGGTAGAAACACCATGAGGCCCCTGTTCATTGCATCTTAAAGACTTCACACTCCCCTTGGCCTGAGTTCCCAGCCGAAATGGACTTATATATTTTTAATACAGTCCATTTGAGGCAGTCATGTTTTCAAAGGCTGATGTACTTGTAAGTACTTCCCATGCTCTCAGGTACAAAAAAAAAATCCTTTTGTAGCTGAAACGCCGAACTCGGGTGGGGGGGACTTCGCAGCCCCCCGCAGCTTTATCCAAGCGTCTGTGTGATCCGACTCCCACTTCCAAGAGCGAGATATCATGAGAGGTTTAAAAGGGTGACCTTAACAAATGTATTAGAGAGAAGGTGGGGAGCCCAGAGGAGGAAAGGTGAAAGGGCCTCCCCCTCTTCTGCCTTTCCCTGTTAGACTGTCAAGGTAGTCATAGCTTTTAAGCAGCATTACCCACACTTGTCGTCCAAGATAAAATGTTATTAAGATTAAATGCCGAGCAGGGAACAGTATTGGGCTTCCCACTGTCATATTTCAGAGGCGGTGAGTGATGGCATTTCAGTGGTCCTGGCTCCTGAGCAGGGAAACAGCGTTATTACCATTAATAAGCCTGTAATGGGGAAGAGAAATTATAAACATTCCTGCGAGGAGCAGCCCTCTAACATTAATATTTTATGAGCTCGGGGAGAGGCTTGCAACTGAATCTAAATGACAGCATTATATGTAACAATAATGTAAACATCCGTAATTGGACTGGGTTGGGATGGAGAGGAGAAGGTGGCCGAGGCTGGGGATGGTGGACCAGCCGACAGAACGAGCATTGATTAGACTCCTTTTATGTACCATGCGCTTAGTGTCAGAGATGCAAAGACAAATTAAGTGGGGAAAAGGCCCTTTCTATACAGGAAATGGGGGAGTGGGGTGGGGAAGAGAAGTAGACATAGTCTATTGACTCTTTAAAAAAATCCCTAATTTCCATCTTAGAATCAATATTGTGTATTGATTGATTCCAAGGCAATAAGAGCCATAAGGGCTAGACGGTAAGGGTTATGTGACTTGCCCAGGGTCATACATCTAGGGTGTGTCTGAGGTCAGATCTGAATCCAAGATCTCCTGCCTTTAGGCCTGGCTCTCAATCTACTGGGCCACCTACCGACCCCTAGCCTGTAGACTCTTGTATACATGATCATTTTTTAAATTTTATTTTTTAAACCCTTACCTTCTGTCTTAGAATCACTACTGTGTATTGGTTCCAAGAAAGAAGAGTGGTAAGGGCTAGGCAATGGGGGTTAAGTGACTTGCCCAGGGTCACACAACTAAGAAGTGTCTGAGGCCAGATTTGAACCCAGGATCTCCCATCTCTAGGCCTGACTCTCAATCCACTGAGCCACCCAGCTGCCCCCGATCATTTTTTTAAACCTTACTTTTAATCTTAGTAGCAACTCTAAGGCAGAAGGACAAAGACTAGGCAAAAGGGTTAAGTGACTTGGCCAAGGCCAAAGAGTTGGGAAGTGTCTGAGGTCAAATTTGAACCCAGGTCTTCCCAACTCCGTGTCTGGCATTCTATCCCCCATGCCACCTAGCTTCCTCTATACATGATCATTTATGGGGGGGGGGGGGAGATTAAGCACTAATGACTAGGATCATACGGCATATGAACGGAGGCTTGAAGGAAACCAAAGATTCTGAAAGGCAGAGATGTTCTAGGCATGGGGGACATCCTGTACACAAGGATGAATGGAGAAATGAGTTCAGGGAACAGTAAATGAGTAACAAAATGCATGAAGAGAAGTAATATGGAATGAATCAAGAATGGTAGATGGGAACTTGGATGTGAAGGGCTTTAAATACTAAGCTGAGGAGTTGCTATTTTACTCTCAAAGCAGTAGAAGCCAGCAGAGATTCTTAGAAAATGTGTGGAGGTTGGGATGAAAAGAAGAGAGACGGCAAGCCAGGAGTCCAACTGGGAGTCTGGTGCAATAATCAGATGAGTTGTGGTGAAGGGCAGAACTGGGGGGCACCGTGTGGTTGGAGAGAACAGGAAAGACGAGCTGTGCAGTGGAGACAGAATTGACAAGGCTCTAACCTCTCACCAGACTCAAGAGTCTGGAGCATAAAAGAAGATGGCTGGGCAGAAGGAAAGGAACATCCTGCTCATTCCCACATCCACCTCAATGGTCACCTGCCTTGATGAAGTTAGATAGATTATGGGCGAAAGAATTATTCAGGTGGCTACAGATGGCAGAATTAGGATCAGTGATTTTAAGTTTGTTGCTCAGTTGTCTCAATTGTGTCAAATTTTTGTGACCTCCTTTAGGGTTTTCCTGGCAAAGATGCTGGAGAAGGTTTGCCATTTCCTTCTCCAGTTTCTTTTCTTTTCTTTGTTTAAAAATCCTTACCTTCTGTCTTAGAATCAATACTAAGTATCAGTTCCAAGGCAGAAGAGCAGTAAAGGGCTAGGCAATGGGGATGAAGGGACTTGCCCAGGGTCACATAGGCTACCAAGTGTCTGAAGCCAGATTTAAACCCAGCATCTCCCATCTCTTGAGATCTGACTGTCTATCTATGAAGCCACCAGGTATCTGCCCTTATCTAGCTTATTTTACTTATGAAGAAACTGAGGCAAACAGGGTTAGGTGATAGGAAGTTTCAGAGAGGCAAATCTGGGCTCTACATAAAGGAAAACTAGCTAACAATTAGAACTGTCCAGAGAAAGGATGAACTATCTCAGGGAGTATAGTGAGTTCTCCATCACTGGGGATATTTTGACAAAGGCTGAGTAGCTATTCTGTGGGGTTCTGTAGGGAGGATGTTGTTTCAGGTGTGGCTTGGTCTTTGAGATCACTTCATTCACTGAGATTCTTTGATTCTAGGTTCTGAGGTCACAGGCAGATAACTTCTAGAAAGATCAGAATCAGCTCTCTCCTAGCCAACAGCTCCAAGTCCCCTCTCCCTCCCCCTTCCCTCTGCCTCCTTGATTCCCCTTTCCCTCTGCTCCTATTCATTATTTCTCTCTGCAGTTATGCTATTATTGGCCTCAGCAAAGAGTTTCAGGGGTGTCGTTTGTCTGAACAACATTATGCAGAATTAAGTTCTAGGGTAATTTCTGATGCAGATGGATATCAGAGGAGAGAAGTTGTGAGGGAAGCCTAGCACACTCAACTCTGCCACCCCAGTGGCAGCATTTGAACCCAGGTCATCTTTCTTCTCCAAGAGTCTTTACAACTGACTCTCCTTTGACTCTTAAGAATATAAAAAGACTGAGACTTCATCTCATCAGTACTCTACCTTTGTCAGTGCCACAGAAAGTCCTAGACTTGTGTTGGTGAATCTATGGCACACATGCCAAAGGGGGCTGCTCCCTCCTCCTCTCCACCACACCTGAGCATATTTCTTCCATCACTCACCCCTCTGCCCAGCAACCCAATAGGAGCACTTTCTCCCTCCCCTGTCTAGGGTAAGGCAGGGACTCACATGTTGCATGAGGATGAAGTTTGGGCACTCAGTCTCTAAAAGGGCATCATAGCCCTCAACCCATGGAACTTTAGAGCAGGAAGAGCCCTTAATGATCATCTAATTCAGGCCCATCATTTTGTAGGTGAGGCATTAGGGTCTCCCCACCCCATCCCAATCTCTGCTCCCAAGAAGTTTCCATCAGGTTTTATGCTTCTGTTTGGAAGTTTTAGCTTTGTATAGCTTATATCCCTCCTGTTGCAGAATGCCTGTCCTCTGTGGTCAGAGCAAGACTGATTTGCAAAACAAAGTGATGCTCCAGAAAACAAAGTTTCCAACAGTTCTCAGGTTTGGGGGTCTGCTCTGATGTGCACAGTAAATATTTGGGCTTTGATCTTGATTTGGTGAGCTCACCTAGAACTCTCTGGACTCTGTTGGCCTGTGGGTTGCCCTCATCCTGGTTTAGCCCCTCCGTGATCTAGGGAGATGTCTACCCTAAATGTGAAGATTTCCCCAAGGGAATGGTCAGATGAGAAAAGTCTGTTCCAGTCACCATGAGGAGAGCTGGAGTTATATTGCAGAATGATTGGAGCCTGGTCAAATATTGAAGAAGCCAAGATCATCCACTGCATCCCAGATCATCAACAGTTGTCCTGACTTTTATCTTGACACTAGATGCCAGTGACTGGGAAATGAGGGATATAACTTTGTTAAACTATGCTCCACTTAAATCCAATTCACCCCATGTTGTCACTGGTCTTCAAAATTGAAGGAGGGAGGCATCCAGGTGGATCTGGGGATAGAATGCCAGGCCTGGAAACAGGAAATCTTGGTTTCAAATCTGTCCTCAGACACTTCCTAGTTTTGTGATCCTGGGCAAGTCACTTGACCCCCATTGCCTAGCCCTTACCTTTCTTCTGCCTTAGAACCAATACAGTATTGATTCTAAGATGGAAGGTAAGTGTTAAAAAAAAAGGACAAGCTACAACATCTTTGTCCAGCCTGCCACTCTCTAGTCTGTATTAGAAAATGCAAAAGGGAAGTGATGCAGAGCGAGAGGAGCAGAACCAGGAGAACATTGTACACAGAGACTAATACACTGTGGTATAATCGAACGTAATGGACTTCTCCATTAGGGGCGGTGTAACGTCCCTGAACAACTTTCAGGGATCCAGGAGAAAAAAAAAACACCATTCATAAGCAAAGGATAAACTATGGGAGTGGAAACACCGAGAAAAAGCAACTGCCTGAATACAGAGGTTGAGGGGACATGACAGAGGAGAGACTCTAAATGAACACTCTAATGCAAATACTATCAACAAAGCAATGGGTTCAAATCAAGAAAACATCTAATGCCCAGTGGACTTACGCGTCGGCTATGGGGGGTGGGGGGGAGGAAAAGAAAATGATCTATGTCTTTAACGAATAATGCTTGGAAATGATCAAATAAAATATATTAAAAAAAAAAAAAGAAAAGAAAATGCAAAAGGGGAAGAAAGGAAGAGGCATAGTAAATAGAATGCTAGGCCTAGAGTTGGGAGGTCCTAGGTTCAAGTCTGACCTCAGATACTTCCTAACTGTGTGACCTTGGGCAAATCACTTCACCCTGTTTGCCTACCCCTTACCCTTCTGTCTTAGAATTGTGATTAAGACAGAAAGTAAAGGTTTTGAAAGAGAGGGAGGGAGGGAGATTGGGAGGAAGGAAGAAAGAAAAGAAGAAAACAAATATTTATTAGGTGCCTACTATGTACTAAATGCTTTACAAATATTGTCTCATTTGATCATCTAGACACCCCTGAGAGATAGCTGCTGTGAAAATATTTATTTTATAGTTGAAGAAACTGAGATAAACAGAGGCTAAGTGACTTGCCCAGGGTCACACAGCTAGTATATGTCTGAAGCTTGATTTAAACTCAGGTCTTCCTAATTCCAGACTCAGTGCTCTATCCACGGTGCCATCTACTTGCCTCTATGGAGGCTGGGAGAGCTGGAACCTGTGTTGTGGTCTAAGTAACCCCATGGTGCCCTAGGCGTTAACAGGGCTCAGACAGTCTTGACCAGGGCCTGGGATGCAGCTGAGCCCTGGGGAGAGTTGAATGAGAAGCCCTGCCTAAACTGGCCAGGTTATAAGGGGACAGAATGAGGTCCTGGAAAGATCACTGGACTTGCAGTCAGTCGAAAGACCTGAGTTTGGACACAACAAAAACCTTTCAGAACAACACATTATTTTGATATGACACTTCTAGTCTTCCTGAAATGTTCTTGTGTGATTCATTCCATCAAGTAGTGTGTGTGTGTGTGTGTGTGTGTGTGTGTGTGTGTGTGTGTGTTAGGCATGAGAGGGACTATATTTTCACTTAAGCCTGTGAACCTCACTTTCTCAATTTGTTAAGTGGAGATAATAGCTTAGATGTATGCACTGTTTGAAGCTTCACAAGGAGCTTTCCTTATAGGAGCTGTCTAAGGTTGGGGAAATAGAACTAGAATAGTTCCATCATCTGTTAGAAGAGAAAACAGAGAGTTAAGTGACCCTCCCAAGGTTACCCAAGTATGAAGTCAGGGTTTGAACTCAGGTCTTTGGACTCTACGACCAGGGCTCTTTTCACATAAGGTACAAATTGTGTACCTTATGTGATGGGTTTGAAAATATTTCAAGCCAATGGATATGAAACTACTTTATAATTATCCATTGGGTTTAGAATTGGAAGGTACTTGGAAGTCATCTTACACATGAGGAAACTGAGACCCAGAGAGACAATGGCTTGCCTGAGGACAGACAGGTTTGTAAGCAACAGAACTGAGATTCAAACCAGCTCCTCTGATTCCAAATCCAGGGCTCTTTTCACTGTGCCATGGGATGTTATTCAAATGTCAGTGGTGACGGTTGTCATTATGATGGATTGCAGCTTCATTCCTTGGTCTGTGTTGGATCAGATTTCCCTCCTAGCTCCTCCCCCCCCCCTCCTTCCTTCCTCCTGTTCAGAAGGTTTAAGGCTTCTGTGAGGAAGATGGGAAGCAGGAGGTCGGGACTTCTGCTAAGTGAGCTGGGGCATCGGCATCCAGGCTGCATGAGAATGACAGCAAGTATGTGGGTAGCCAAGGGACCCACCCCAGGCTCCATCCTTCATGGATCAGGACATCACCGCCTGCCCCACATGCCTCCCCCCCTCTGCCAGTTGGTAGTTGTGGTTTTACATGCCAAATTCCCTGCATCAGTCATTGTCCTCCTTGTAGACTCCACCCCCACCCATTGGTCTCCAGCCTTCTTTATCTTGTTGCTAGCAGGGCTTCTGATTCTTACCTCTCTGGCCCTTGTTACATGGCTTTCATTCTTTTAGGGAGGGTGTCTCAGAGAGTCTTGTTCCCTGGGTAGGTCTTTGAGTGACTGAGCCAAGTCAGCTCAGCTCCTTTTAGATCTCTCCCTCTCTCTCTGCTCTGTCTCTCTCCCTCTCTCTCTGTCTCTGTCTCTCTGTCTCTCTCTCTGTCTCTCTGTCTCTCTCTGTCTCTCTCTGTCTCTCTCTGTCTCTCTCTCTCTGTCTCTCTCTCTCTCTCTCTCTCTCTCTCTCTCTTTCTCTGTCTGTCTCTCTCTCTCCTCTCTCTCTCTCTTCCTTTCTCTCTCCCTCTCTCTGTCTCTCTCCATCCTCTCTTTCCGTCTTTGTTTCTGTCCCTCTGTCTCTCTTTGTCTCTCTGTCTTTCTCTCTGTCTCTGTCTGTCTTTCTGTATCTGTCTTTGTCTCTCTGTCTTTCTGTCTCTCTCTTTGTCACTGTCTCTCTCTCTGTCTGCCTGTCTTTCTGTTTCTTTCTCCCTCCATCTCTCCATCTCTCTCTGTCTCTGTATCCATATCTCTCACCCTTACCTTCCATCATAGAATTAATATTATATATTGGTTCTAAGACAAAAGAGTTGGTAAGAGCTAGGCAATGGGGGTTAAGTGACTTGCCCAGGATCGTATGATTAGGAAGAATCTGAAGCCAGATTTGAATTCAAGTGAATCTCCCTTCTAGATGACTCTCCACCTTGTCCCAGGCCTTTCACATCTCATGCAGACATAGGAAATGCCAATGCCTGCTTTGACTCACTGTGAGTCTGGTTTGGCATTCTGTCTCTGACAATATCATCAAGGGATCACAAGCAGCAAATTTGGATGAGATCATGGGATTTAGAGCTGGGAGGGATCTTTTGATCATGTCTAGTCCTAAACCCCTCATTTTATATGAGAGAAAACTGAAATCTAGAAAGGTTAAGGGCAGCTACCTGGCCCAGGCCACAGAGCGCCAAACCTAGAGTCAGGAAGACTCATCATTCTTTGTTCAAATCTGGTCTCAGACACTTATTAGCTGTAGGATCCTGAGCAAGTTGCTTTACCCTGTTTGCCTCAATTTCCTCATCTCTCCTATGAGCTGGAGAAGGAATGGCAAACCACTCCAGTATCTCTGCCAAGAAAACCCCAAATGAAGTCATGAAGAGTCAGGCAAGACTGAAACAACTGAACAACAACAGAGAGATTAGCTGACTTGCTCATTCACTCGGAAACACAGATCTAAAAGCGGGGTTCTTTCCATTGCCACCACTGTGACTTCAATACTTTAAGCACCTATGATGTCCTGCATATAGGTGTACACTCCACTGGCACAGATCTTAACAGCCCTTTCATATCTTCATGGACCATTGCATGGGTTGCCTTGGCCAAAAAAGTAATCAGCGTGTGACCCTTTTTTGGTTCAGAGTCTTTCTGCATTAGCTGGTCTGGTCATCATTCAATAAAAAGCATTTGTTGAGCACAAACTGGGTGCTGGGAACTGTACTGAGAGCTGGTGAAACAAAGAAAGGCAAAAGACAGTCCCTGCCCCCAAGGAACTCAGAGTCTAATGGGAGAGAAAGCATGCAAAAAGCTAAGTACAAAGGAGCTATGGACTGCACAGACTGGAGTTAATTCATGAGGGAAGACACTAGAATAAAGAGGGCTTGAAAGACTTGCTATAGAAGGTGAGATTTTAGCTGACACTTAAAGGAAGCCAGAGATGGGGAGGGAGAGCATTCCAGTCTGGAGGACATCAAGAAACAATGCCTCAAGTTTGGAGATGAAGTGTCTTGTTTGAGGAACCACAAGAAGGTCAGTGTTATTACATTGAAGATAAATGATGGGCTGGACTAGAGATGGAAGGTTCTGGGCTCAAATCTGGCCTCAGACACTTCCCAGCTGTGTGACCCTGGGCAAGTCACTTAACCCCCATTGCCTAGCCCTAACGACTTTTCTGCCTTAGAACCAATACTTAGTATTGATTCCAAGAGGAAGGTTGTTGTTGTTTGTCTGTTTTAATAATCCTTACTTTCTGTCTTAGAATCTGTCATTAGAATCAGAGGGGAGGTGGTCAGATGTGCCCAAGGTTCATTGCTAAAATCCCATTCAAAGATTTTTAGTCTATGGGAATTTGGCATAGTTTATGTTCTTCCTACAAAGTTTTGAGAACCCAGAATCACTTCTATGCTTGGATGAGGCCTAAAACAATAGATTCAGAGGTTAGAAGGAATTTAGAGGTCCCCACAGGCCACCCTTCTCCTTTCAAGATGGGGATTCTGAAACACAAGGGGAATCTGGTTTGTCCATGGTCACATAGCTCCTGAGTGGCAGGGTCAGAGTTCAAATACAGATGCCCCAAACCAAATGCAAGTGCCCCAAACCTGAAGGGCTCTTTCCAATGAGCCATGAAGTGACTTGCCCAGGGTCACACAGCTAGGAAGTGTCTGAGACTAGAGTTGAGCCCAAGACCTCCCATCTCTAGGCCTGGCACCCTAAACACCGCCCCCCATACCCCCATCAACAAGTATTTCTTCAGTGGCACCCTGCTAGACATTAGGGATCCAAAGATAAAAACAAACACAAAAAGGCCTTGCTCTCATGGGAGCTCACATTTTGCTGGCCAAGACAGTTTGCCTGATTTACCATTTGTAGGGGGTGAGGGGAGGGACAGAATGAGGGAGGTGGTAAATTGGCAAGGTGAGGACTGAGGAGGGAAGCTGATGCTTAACACCAGGCCCCCTGCAATCAAGCCTGCAGTGCCCAGGTCAGGCTCCACACTCAGTCCTTCACAATTCATCAATAGTAGTAATGTACAGGAGCCTGGATTCCAGCCCAGGCTTAGCCTGCCCTAGCCTGGCTTTTCCCCTCAGGGAAGATATTTGGGTATTGATCTGGGGCAGAAGCCAAGAGGCCTAAAACCAGAACAAGTGGCTTAGGTAGGTCGATTGTGGCCTTGGTTCCATATGGAACTACCTTCTCCCCCATCGCCTCCTCTCTTGGCATATACTGTCCACCTCTTGATTTGAAAGGCGCTGGGGGGCTCATGTCTGGAACATTTGGAGGGGAACTATCACAAAGCAGGGTTGCACATTCCTAGGATCCCAGGAGACTTAGTGGGCTGAGCAATTAAAAATAACCTGGTAGCTTGGTCCACTTTGGGATCATTTCCTAATGGAAGTTTTTTTTTCCTTGCCTTCCTTAAATCTTATCTACAAATTCCACTCATCAATCCTACTTGGGTTCTCTGTTATCAAAGGGCTGGAGCAGGAGGGTAAGGAATCAAATCCCTCTTTCAAATGACTGTTCCACAATACTTGACTAGCCAATAAGTGTGTTTCTTCCTCTCATATCCATCCCCCCCTTCCCCCTTGGCCTCTCTTCAACTCTTTGCAGGCTAAATGCCCCCAGTCCCTTCTTAAGGTCTTTAGGCAGAATGATCTCATGGCCCTTCACCATTCTGATTGCCCATCTCAAAATCCACTCCACCTTATCAACATTCTTCCTAAAATATGGCACCCATTGTCCAGACAAAATGGTACAGATGTCTAACAAAGATGGAGTCAAGAAGCACTGTTATGTACCCTATTCTGGATACTATGTCTATGAATTCAGGGCAAGAGTATTTTAGCCTTTTTGGTTGCTTTATTTCACTGCAGATTCATAGGAAATTTTCAAACCACTAAAAAACCCAGGTTGTTTTTTTCAGATGGTCTAGTTGTGTCTCTCCCATATTTGTACATAGCTGTTTGCACACTCTCTCCCTTGATTAGGAGCTTCCCAAGAACAGACATTAGTATAGTACCTGGTACATAATAAATAATAAAGGTTTGTTGACTTGATTATACTCGTGGAGAGAGAGAGAGAGACAGAGAGACAGAGAGACAGAGAGAGAGACAGAGACAGAGACAGAGAGACAGAGAGACAGAGAGAGAGACAGAGAGACAGAGAGAGAGACAGAGAGATAGAGAGACAGAGAGACAGAGAGAAACCTTACAGCTATATCTCCCAAATTCAGTCTTATTTGATTTGTCCCAATGTTCTAGACTCTATATATCTTTCAGGGCCCTGACCAGGATCTGATCTGTTAGGGATGCTACCCTAGCTTCTTGTTGTCAACACATTTGATAAACATGCCAGCTATGCCTTGACCCAAGTCACTCACACCCTGGGGGCAAGCACAGGTCTTTAAAACACTCTAATTCATAGTTATAAACCAATGATTGAGAAGACTGTGTTGGGATAGAGGAGGAAGATAACATTAGACTTGGAGTCACTTCAAATCTCATTTTCAGGTCTGGGGAAGACTGACTGGGAAAGCCCCTGATGTAAGGAGAAATTTGAGTTGATTAAGGGAGAGAACCCATATAGAGGAGTCGGGGGTTAGGGTAAGGAAGAATGTTTTGGTCTGTGAAGTCCTGAAAAAAGTGAGTAGAACAATAGAATAGTTATTGATAATGTTGATTTATTTAGAGTTCCCAGTTTAAAATGTAAAGAAAGTTCTAAAACTCCATTAGGGCATAGCCTCTGAAGGTCTAGTGGGAAGACAGTAGTAGCAGTGGCAGGTTGGAAAAATGGCCCAAAGTATAGACCAACATCTCACACCCTATACCAGTGATGGTGAACCTTTTAGAAACAAAGTGCCATGCCTACCCCCACCCAAGACCTTGTGCCCATACCCATACAGGGGAGGGAGAAAGCTCTTCCATTGGGCTGCTGGGCAGAAGGGCAGGCCTCAACAAGTATAGAGAGGGGGAGAAGAGTGGCCCAAGCTCTCTGCTCCCCTCCAGTTCTGCTGCCTATGAGCTGCCCACCTTACCTCCTGTGTGCTCCCATTGGGTTGCTGGGCAGAGGGGTGAGGGATGTGAAAAAATGTCATCAGGCACCATGGAGAGGGGGAGGGGAGCAGCTCTGCCTGAGTCCCTCTGCCTTTCTAGTAACCAGCTCTGGGGTGGGGCAGTGCACATGCCCACAGAGAGCACTCTGCATACCATCTTTGGCACTCATGCCATAGGTTCACCATCACTTCCCTACACCAAGATAAGGTCAAAATGGATATATGATTTGGACATAAAGAGTGATTTCATAACTAAATTAGAGGAACACAGAACAGTGCACCTGGAAGATCTTTGGAGAAGAGAAGAATTTATGACCAAACAAGATAGAGAGTATTATAAGATTTAAATGAACAATTTTGATTATATTAAATTTAAAAGCTTCTGTACAAATGAAAATGGCCAACAGTGAAAAGTTTTCTTCTTACCTATTTCTCTGACTCCTATGAAACATTGAGTAACCTAATATATTCTCTATAGTTTTTAGGTTTATTCATCTTTAAAATGAAGACAGGACCTGTCATGATGGCCAATGCCTGTAGTGCCTGCTGCTAGGGTGGCTGAGGCTGATGGATTGCTTGAGTAGAGGAGTTCTGAGTTGCAGAAGGACTAACAATGATTATGTTTCAGCACCAAGTTTGGTACCATATGATGAATCCTGGTAATGGAGTGCTACCAGGTTAACCAAGAAAGAGAGAACCAGCCCAGGTCAGTAAAATAGAGAAGGTCAAAGCCTCTGTGCCAGGCACCATTGGTCTGAGGCCAAGATTCTCTACTCTTCAAGCCTAAGACAGAGATTAGTTTCAAAACAAATTTTCTTTAAACAAAACAAAATAGAAATAGCGAGAATTAGTGTGATATAGTGGATAAAGTGCTGGGTTTGAATCATATCCATCTCTGATCCTAGTTGTGGAAAGTCTCTATGCCTCAGTATCTTCATCCATAAAATGAAGGAGTTGAAGTTAAAGGCTCTTTCAAATTCTAAATCTATGATACTTTGATTGAATAATCATAGGAGGGCTAAACAGTCTCAGAGAAAAAATAGGCACATATCCTAACATCCAGAAGAGAGAGAACACCAGCAATAATTGAAATCTGTCATTACTACTAAATCCTGTCTCCATGCTAGGTTTGTGATCTGTTTTCCCAACTCTGTATAATGGGCACGATAATGTGAGCACTACTACTTTTTTTTCAGAAATATTTTTTCCAATCACATTTCAAAACAATTTTTAACATTCATTTTCTCACATTTTGAATCCCAAATTCTTTCTCTTCCTCCCTTACCCCTCCTGGAGAGGGCAAGCAATTTGATATAGGTTATACATGTAGTACTACTACCTCTTGGGGTTGCTGTGAAGCAAACACTTTCAAAGACTTAAGAGCCTCACACAAGTCTATTTTTTTGTCATCAAATATTTATTGCATATAGAAAGTACAAGGATTCTGCTAGAATTTTTGATGATTGAGTTGTCCATCCTCAAGAATTCTCCTTTTAGGATGCGCCCCTTTCTTCTTAGGTTCTCTTTCCTCCTGCTACCATTTTGTATTTCGACTCCTTCTGTAGCAGCCTCTATGTCCCAGCCCTCCTTGCAAAAACCAGGTTCAGAAAAAGTGAATTCTAAAGAGATTTCCTATTGACTCCTTTAGTGATGTAGCAGGGTCTCTCCTGACCTTTAATGATTCAGAAGAGGCCCAGATGTAAGAAGCCAAAGTCCTCCAGTGGCATCTCTAAGAATCTCCTTTCTCAGTCTCTCCCCGGCATCCATCAGGCTCTGCAACCTCACTATAACTCATGTTATTGAATGCTTCCAGGACCACAATGACCATACTCAGCTTCCTAGCTTTACCAGTTTTTGATATCTGAATATAACTCCAGGTTGTCCAGCTCCAAGATATAGATGCTCCCAATTCTACTACAGCATTCTCCTGGTCTGAGTAGGCAGCTAGTGTTACAGCAGATAGAGCACAAGGCCTGAGTTCAAATCCAGCTTTAGACACTTGGCTGTATGACCCTATACTGAAACTGCCTGCCTCAGTTTCCTTATATGTCAAATCAGGATAATAGCGCCTACCACCAGGGTTGTTGTGAAGATAAAATGAAATATTTAAGTGCTTTTCAAACCTTAAAGTGTTATCTAAAATGCCAGCCAGTAAAAAGTGGAACAGTGGGAAGAAGGTTGGCAGAAGGGTCAGAAAACCTAAACTTGAGCCTTGCCTGAGGCTGCCACAGATTAGCTGTATGACCTTGGAATTAGATTAATAGGTGATCTGTGGGGTCCCTTCCATTCCCACAGTTCTAGGGTTCTAGCATCCTGATAAGCTGGAGGCAGAGGCAGGAGGGAGGCATATGACTTTAAGAGATTTTTAGCATTTAGAAAGGGAAGCAGCTGGCCACTAAGAGCCATCATGGCTTCATCGAGAACAGGTCGTGTCAGACTAACCTAATTTCCTTTTTGACAAGGTCACTAGACTGATAAATCAGGGAATGCCATAGCCATAATATGCCTAAATTTCAGCACAACATTTGACAAAATTTCTCATACCACCTTTGTGGAGAGATGAGGCATCAATGTTAGTTTCCAAAGAGAGGTAGATTTGGAACTGGTTAGAAGATAGGACCCAGAGAGTAGTGATAACTGATTTGATGTCAGTATTGAGGAAAGTCCACAGTGGAGTGGCTCTGCTTGACCCTATGCTGTTGAACTTTTTTTAAACCCTTACCTTCTGTCTTAGAATCTATACTATATATTGGTTCCAAGGCAGACAAGTGATATGGACCAAGCAATTGAGGTTACATGACTTACCCAGGGTCACACAGCTAGGAAGTATCTGAGATAAGTTTTGAACCCAGGACCTCCCTTCTCCAAGCCTGCCTTTCCATCCAGTGAACCACCTAATTGCCACTGTTTAATATTTTTAATCAGTGACTTGGAAAAAAGCACATGTACATTTCCTGGTGATACAAAGCTGTTGAGGATAGTTAACATATAGTATGTCAGGATTCAGAAACCTCTTGAAAGGCTAAAATGTTTCAGTGGGATCAATGAATCAGTAAGCATTTATTAGGCACTTAATATGTATGAGGCACTGAGGATACAAAGACACAAAGGAAACATTCTCTGCTCTGAAGGAGATGAACCTAAAATGAATTGGGATTCATTAACTTAAGTTTACAACTTGGATTCAAAATATCAATCATGGAAACTCGATATAAGATGAATAACTAGATAATATTTCCTGTGAAAAAGGTAGGAGAACTTTAGTGGGCCTCCAGTTCAATACAAAGCAACTGTGTGACATGGTAGCCTAAAAAAAATTTATTTGATTTAAAAAAAAAAACTTTGAGAGAGGCTGAGTGTCTAGAATAAAGGAAATCATAATCCTACCATACTCTACCCTATTTAGTATTGTGCCCAGCCCCGGTATCATGTTTTGTTAGGGACATTGATAAACTAGAGGCCATCCAGAGAAAGGAACCATACTGGTAAGGGACTGAAGACTACACCTTGTAAGGATCAAATGAAAAGGATGCTTAGTTTGAGGAGAAGACTTGGGGGACAGAGTTATGCTTGCTATCTTCAAGAATTTGAAGTCTTATCATGTGCTTGTGGGATTGGGTTTGTTGATTTTATCCCCCAGAGGAACAAACTTAAACCAACAGGTAGTAATTGAAGAAGGGCAGATTACAGTTGGGTGTGAAAAAAAATTAAAATTTCCTAACAATTAATGCAGTCTGAAAGTAAAAGGGATTTCCCTCAATTACTTCCTTTGCTGGAGATCTTCGAGGAATGATGACCAATTAGGAAAGTTGAAGGTCTCTGTGTCCATGTGGCAAATGATTTTTGAGGTACCTTCCAGTTCTAAGATTCTTTGATTCTATTTATATACATCTGCCACTATTGATTTCTCTCTCTTTTCTGGGTAGATGCTTTTGAGGTGACCATCGTCCCTGAGTGACAGCCTCAGACCCAGATACCAAAAGGAAATGGCTTCATGGTAGAGAGTACTGACCTAGAACCCTTCCATTCCCCTTCATCTTCCCAGAAGTGCTTTCTATCTGATGTTGGAGCTGCTGACTTCCATCACCCTCCCCTCGCTTCTCCTGACATTTCTGTCTCTACCTCTGAGCCATAGCAGTTTCAGACTCTTTTCATCCAGGAACTTGGCTGAAGAGCTGCATCACTCAAAGTCAGTCTGTGGAAGAAGACTAAAGAAAATGACAGTCAGGATCCACTCTCTACCCCATTATTTCTTTGTTCTCATGCACACACACACACATGCAAAAATTACCCTTCATTTTCATATTATTGGCTTAAAAGTGTTAACAATTCCACAAAGCACTGAGAGCCACATGGACAGATTTTATCAGTAAAAAAAGAAACTCAAAGAGATGTTGCCCCCTCCCAAGGTTGAGCTTTCTTTTCTTAATGAAACTCTGTCTCTTTCTCTGGGTTCTTTGTTAACTTCTCTATGTCTCTGTGTGTAATTTAGTTAAGTGGTATCAGTGAGCTCCTGTTTTTTGCCTTTTCTCCTTCCCCCTTTTAATGAAATGTGCGAACAGTTTGTTCTCAACCGAAAACAAGAGCTGATCCATTTCATACCTTTCTGTGTGGGAGGGAGAGAGGTGAGTACTGAAAGCGAGTTGGCTGGCAGTGAGGAAGGCAGAAAGGGGGTGGGAGCTGAAGGTGGGGGAGCAGGCAAAAAATGGAAAGCATCATACAGAAGTTAATGCGAGATCTTTTCCTCTTTGATTTCCTGGAGGCTCCTGGAGAGCCCAAACCCTTTGGGGGAGAGAATGGTACATTTGTGGGTTGGGGGAAATGGAGATGAAATCATCAGGTCTTTATGGAAGGGAGGTAATTGCAACATTTTCAGTCTTTATTATCCAAGATGTGGCTAATTCAAAATAAAAGATGTTCACACACACACATACATATGTTACTTATATAATATAATGGTGGCCCAGTCTTTATAAGTCTGTGCAATTTGTTCTCCCTTATGTAATTCCCCATGTGAACTTCTGTAGCATGTTCAGGTATCCTATGACTATTTCCCGTTTGCTTACTGTGTGACAAAAAGAGATCTTTTCATATGCACACCTCCTTCCAGCTCAAAGCTAGTCAAGAGCCTCCTTTGACAATCCACAAGTCAAGAGGAAATAGTCATGGAATACCTGTGTATCTTCTGATGGCCACAGAGAGAATCACATCAGCCAGAGACTAATGTGCTTATCTGGAAGGACCGGGTTTTCTTTGGCCAGTCCCCATTCCACTTAGATTTAGGTTTTTAAAAACATTTTTTGTTGTTTGTGTCTTATTCTTCATGACCTCATAGGTCAACTGCCCAACTGGCAAAGATATTAGAGTGGTTTGCCATTTCCTTCTCCAGTTTTATGCATTTGGGGGGTAAGTGACTTTGCCTGGGTCACCCAGCTAGTCACAGTGTCTGTGGTCAGATTTGAACACTGTTCTGTTTGGCATTTTTGACTTCAAACTCTGTTCTCTCCACTGTACCACCTAACTGTCCCTTTTAAAACATCGTTGTTTGATCGTTTCAGTCACATCTGATTCCGTGACTCCATTTGACGTTTTCTTGGCAAAGATACTGGAGTAGTTTGTCATTTCCTTCTTCCAATAATTATTACAGCTGAGAGACTGACCAGAAGGGTTAAGTGACCTTGCCTAAGTTCACGTAGCTAAGTAAGTTTCTAAAGCCATATTGGAACTCAAGAAGAGAAATCTTGATTCCAAGCCTGGCTCTCTATCCAGTACACCACCTAGCTGCCCTTTCACAGTACCTCCCTTTATTTTACAAATGAAAAAAAAAATGGTACCCATTGAGGGAATGTGACTTGCCCATTGTCACAAAATATCTAAGTAGAAGACTAGAACTCAAACCTAGGACTCTTATCTCTCAGAGATCTAATGTTACTTTTATTCTTTTTTTCTACTATCCCATATTTTCCTTTCCCTGGCTACCTCCTTGTGGATGGGTAGGGACTGCATCTCATCTAAACTTTGGATTTATCCTAGTACTGTGCTCTGTCCACCATAGTGCATCATAAATATCTGCTGAATAAATGTTTCTTTCCCTAGGAGGGAAAGGGGGGAAATTCCAGAGACAAACTTACTAAATAAGTTTTAAAGACTTGTTCATTAGTGACCAGGCATGCTTATTTTTTTTTATTGGATGGAAAGTTAGTGTAGTAAGTGTTGGTAGAAGGAAGAGGTCAAAGAGACTTAGGGGCATGGGTACTGGGGAAGAGGTTGGTCTCCTTGTCTCCTTGCATTTCATCATGACTTTCTTCTCCAAATGAAAAAACAACAGAAATTAAATAACAACTCCATCTGTCAAGAGATGCTACCCCAAGTTGGCATTCTCCAACCAGCTTTTTCTCATCACACTGTGTTCCCACTTGAGTGAAAGTCTTGGAATAAGTTGAAGAAAGCAAGAAGAATGTGATTGCCTAGAGAGAAGGAAGCCCAAGGAGCCCTGAAAACCTATCATATGTGAGCTCCATGCCTGTGGACCCATGCTGCTGGCCATTACTGAGCCCAGTTTGCCAGAAGTGGGCACAGTATCTTCAGGAGGAGAGGATTAGAAGAAGGGGTATCAGTAACCATGAGCCATCTGGTCTGGTTTTGATGCACCTCAGACCTAGCTGGATATGGATGAGAGCTTGTTTGAGATTTTCCCCCATAGAGTTCTTAGTTATGGAATGTTGCCTTGAAATGATTGGAGGGAATCACAATTAAGAAACTGGGTTCAAGAGAAAGATAATAATAATAATAATAATAATAATGCCCTATATTTATAAAGCATTCTAAGGTTTGCAAAGTACATTATATATATTATCCTAATTGAGACACAAAACTGTCCTCAGAATCTGTCCTTATTTTTTTGTTTTTATTATATCTATTTAACAGATATGGACAGCTAGTTAGTTCTCCTTTGTACTTGAAGAGGACCAAAATGACCTCATGATGTTGGGATCAATGGGGTGTCCAATTTGTGGTTGATCACACTAATATGAGCTCAGAAGGTTCTACCACTGGTTGAGTAGAAATAGTCTGGATGGACATTTGGGATGGAGATTTCTCTAACTTCGTGCATCTCACGTTTCTTTTGAGCTACTTCAGTTCTGCTTTGCTTATAGAGCATGGTGCTGAAGTAGATAAAGTGCTTGGCCTTGAGGCAGGCAGTCTCATCTTCTTGAATTCAAATCTAGACTCAAACATTTAATAGCTGGGTGTCCCTGGGCAAATTACTTAAACCTGTTGGCCTCAGTTTCCTCATCTGTAAAATGAGCTGGAGAAGCAAGTAGCAGACTACCCTAGTATTTCTGCCAAGCAAACCTCCTGAGGTCATGAAGAGTCAGACACAACTGTGCAACAACTGATATTTAACAGATAAGAAAACTGAGGCCTAAAAGAGTTAACTAACTAGGCAGTGCTAACACTACTCATTCTACTGCACCAACTAGGAGGTGGGAATGTCTGAATGGGCTCCCTGTCATCCATCAAAGGAATCAGCAAAGCCAGCAGGCCATATCCTTCCATCAGATAGCCTCTAAGGGGCCTTCAATCTCTAAGTCTGGGATCCAGGTAAAGAAACCAAGAAGAGGAAATGCAAAATTTCCCCAGTCTCAGCTAGTTAGTGACAAAGTTGACACTTGAAGCAGCCTCCTGACTTCCAGCCCACTGATCTTGACCCATTCCTTTTCATCATTCCTGATTTCAGGACTCTTCCATCCTTGCCAGCCAGCCCTCTGGGAGGAGTAGAAAATGTTGAAAACTCAGAACTCGCTACCTTTCCATTGATTTCCATTTTCTCAAAAGCAAATCTGAGAGCTCAAGCTTTCTGCCCCCTCCTCTGCAAGTTCCATCTCTATTCAGAGAAGTCAGAGAATCATTGATTTTTTAACCATGAAGAGAGGGTCTTGAATGTGTGCTTCATGGAGGAGAGGGATAAAGCAGGGGGGGGTCAGAGGGGGATCCCCGTAGTGGGCAGGGACAGTGCTGCTCAAGGAGTTGTCCCTAAGGTGCTCCATCTGATCCATGCTCTGCAGAGCAGGAAGAGAGGAGGAGGAGGCAACTCTGACCTTCTGAGAGCTGAGGCAGAAAGCCTGAGCTGTAGTTACAAGCCCTGGTAATCCCACTGTTGAACTGGAGTGTGTATCTGTGAAAACGTGGCCCCCTCCTTGGCACGTGTTTGGCTTGTAAGGGGGATGAGTGTAAAAGCAGTGCTGTTAGCTGCCTTATTAAAGACTCTGGCCAGTCGATATTCACGTGTCCCGGGTGAGTTTGTGCAGTAAGTTGGAAACCTCTGTGAGCCGCTACGTCCTTAATTTTGCAAAGAGCTTTCTGTTTCAGGTAGAAAACTTTCCCATAATCCCAACTTGCCTCTGTAGATGAATTTTAAGCTTCTCCCAGACTGAGAACAGAAGGGATTTTTGCCTTATAGAGCAGGAAAGAAGGCTAAGCAATGTGATATATAGAAAGAGAAGTTAATTTAGTGCATGAAGATCCGAGTTCAACTACAGGCTCTTTCACTTACTATGTAATTTTGTATAAGGAAGGTCTTCTAAACTAGTTTGATTAATGTAATATAATCAGTATGTGAGCATGATGAAGATTCAAATGTAAGATACTCACATGCCCTTTGACTTCTTTATAAGGCATGAACTTCTTTGATTGGGTCAAGAAGAAAATAAATAATTTGCTAATCAAACTATTTAACCATATTTCTCCCTGGGATCTGGGATTCTTCACTGGAAGGAAACTACTGTCAATGGACTTTAAAATGGACTGTCCATAAACTCTATAATGGACTACCTCTGGATTCTTAGTGCCAAGCAGAGTACCTTCTGATAAAATGTCATGAGGATTCCACAAAGGAATAACAAGACTCTTAGTGCCAGGATTTGTGAGGCACCCCTCTGCTGTACATGTTCTCTACCTTAGTACCTCATTATTATCTTTATATTTTAATTTTGAACCCATTCTCTGTAGGGCCTTTGCATGTGTATTGGAAAGAATGTTTTGTTCCAACTATTAATCATTATACCACTTTAGTAAATACCTTTACTAACAGCTAATTGAGGCTACTGGCTGATAATCAATGGAAAACATACTGATTGGGGCCCCAAAACACTCCAGCCCTTCAAGGTTACCCTGAGAGGAGAACTAGTCAGCTGGTCTTTAGGGACCCAGCCTACCACTTCAAGTGGGATTTGGGGAAGTAGTCCCAGCAGAAGGCTTGCAAAATCACTTTACCTCTCTAAACTTTAGCTTCTCTATTTGTAAAATGAGGGAGTTGAAGTAGATGATATCTAAAAACCCTTCCAGCACTACAAGCTCTTTCTATTACCTCCAGAATCAAATATAAAATCTTTTGTTTGATTTTCAAAACCCATCAGAACCTGGACCCTTCCTACCCTTCTAGTCTTCTCATATCTCAGTCTTCTCCACATACTGTTCAATTCAGTAATACTGACCTTCTTGCTGCTTCATGGAGAAGACACTCCATCTCCTGACTCTGGTTGTCCCCCAATGCCTGAAATTCTCTCCCTCCTCATCACTGCCTCCTAGCCTTCCCCTAGATTCCTTCAAGTCCCAACTAAAATTTCACATTCTACAAAAGCTTTTTCTTTTGAGCAATAAGGGCTAGACAATGAGGATTAAGTGACTTGCCCAGGGTCACACAGCTAAGAAATGTCTGAGACCATATTTGAACCCAGGACCTCCCATCTCTGGGCCTGGCTCTCAATCCTCTGAGCCATTTAGCTGCCACTCTCCTGATCTTTCTTAATGCTAATGACTTCCTTCCATTGATTATCTCTAATTTATCATATATAATGTATATCTTTATATAACATATATAAGCATAGCTATCTTTTAAAATATTTTTTCTATTACATGTAGAAAATTTTTAAATAATTATTTCTTGACATTTTTCAATCCAGCTTCTTTCTCTCCCCCCAAAACAGTGAATAATCTGATATAGTTTATACATATCAGTGCTGCCATGCACTATTATATATGTATATATGTAATTATTATATATGTCTTATTCACATATAGTTATTTACATGTTGTTAGTTTACATGTTAAACTCCTTGAGAATAGGGACTGGGTCTTGCATTTTTTTAAAAAATCCTTTCCTTCTGTCTTAGAATCAGTATTGATTTTAAGGCAGAAGAGCAGTAAGGGCTAGGCAATGGGGGTTAAGTAACTTGCTCAGGGTCACACAGCTAGGAAGTGTCTGAGGCCAGATTTGAACCCAGGACCTCCCATCTCTGGGCCTGGCTCTCAATCCACTGAGCCACCCAGCTATCCCCTTTTGCCTTTCTTTTTAACTGTGGTACTTAGCTCAGTATCTGGCATATAATAGGAACTTGGTAAATATTCATTTCCTTCCTTTCTTCCTATGGATGCCAACTGTAGCATATACTACCAGACATGGTGGCTATGCTGATATGTTTCATTTGATTTTTATCTCTTTTGAAAAGGGAGAGTTTTATTTTGTGGGTAGAAGAGGTGAATACTAGGAAATTTCTGTTGTATAAAAATAAAAGCCATCGATAAAACTTTAAAAAATAATAATAATCCTTGACTTCCTCCTAGCTAGGAGGGATTATTTCATTCTTTCTATTTGTGTTCCCAGCACCTAGCACAGTGCTTGGCACATAGTAGTAAGAGTTTAAGAAATGCTTAATTGAATTTTATGGGAATAGAATGAGAAAGAATCATGGATGTTAAAGTAAGAGGTGAAGGGGAAAAGCATCATTTGATTGAGCCCCCAGATTTCAGGAAGGTAAGTAACCTCTTGTGATCCCAATTGAGTAGCCAGGACCCAGAGAGTGTAAATAACTCAGCCAGTGTCACCCAACTAAAATAGGGTGAGGCACTGTGAAGGGGATCATAAGATGCGAAAAGTACTTGGAGCTCTTTGGAGGCAAGGTGCTATGTGAATCCAAGGGGCTGTAGTTAATAATGTTATTTATGAGCATGATCATTGCTCTCAGTCCCCAGGGTGCCTCAAGGAGGGGAATGTAATAAAATGAATTATAAACATTTAATAACCATTTTATGATGGTTTGTTCTCTCCTGGCTATTGCAAGTGCAGACTCATCTGTGGAAAGTTTTTGAAACTTTGTTTCCCTCTTATAGAAGGGAGTAAGTTAAATGGATCAGAATGAGCCTGGAGATTCCTGGTTTTCTACCCTTATGATACTGTGGAAATAGTTTGGATTTAGAATCAGAAGGCCAGCATGCCAGGATTTGAATCTGAGCTTTGCTACCTTAAGCCAATAAATGCTCTTGGCCTCGGTTTCCCCATTTGTAAAATGAGAAGATTGGACTCCAAAGTCCCTTTGAATTCTAAATCCATCACAGCCTGCAGATCCTAGAGACATAGCACGCACACACACACCTAAAAACATATTGAGCAGGTCTCGTGAATAGTGTGCAGACACTGAATATATGTTTGCCAGTGCTTCCTCTTGGAAGCAATCTCCACTCGGGATCATCGGGTCATGGATTTAGAGGCAGGAGGGCCTTCAGAGGCCATCGAGGCCAACCCTCTTACTGTACCAATAAGGAAACTGAGATGGCCTGGTGCCTGAGGCAGGATTTGAACCCTTTGTTCCCAGGGCCATTCAAACTCTGCTTATTACCTCTGAAACCTGTGGCAGGTTAACTCTGTGGCTCAGTAGGGACATGCCAGGACGATCTAGGTTCAAATTTGGCAAGTCACTTCACCCCCATTGCCGAACCTTTGTGGCTCATCTGCACTTAATACTGATTCTAAGGCAGAAGGTAAGATTTTTTTGTTTTTTTTTTTAATTATTGAGTATCTAACAAAGCCTGTCTAAAGGATACAAAGGCAGAAAAAGAAAAACTAGTTCTTGCCCTCAGGCAACTTCTGTGAGCTTCTTTGGCCTCTGAAATGAGGGCTTTGAACTGGATGGTCTCTAAATCCAGGATCCTCTCATCTTCAGACTCCTTCTCCCCCTTTGTCAGCAGCCCTAGTACGGTGGAAGCTCCTTCTTCCTTTCCCCCCACTAGCTGACAATAGCTGGGCAGGGAATTAGCAGGTAGCCTTGACTCCATTTACAGTATGGCGCAAGTCTGTTTCCAGCCTGGTACCAGTGTGGCTCCTGGGCCCAAGGGATGCCTGTTGTTTTGCGCATTGCACTGTGGGATGGGTGGCACCAGTACCATCTGGTCCTGTGAAATGAAGCTCAAATCCACTGTCTCCCAGCAGCTGAGGCTCTCTGTGCCTATTTGGGGAAGCTGTCCCTGGAGCACCCATCAGCCCCTTCTGCACAGGATGGGATTGGGGCAGGGGAGTGCCAGTCTCCCAGGGATGCAGAATAGGCTGGCAGCCATCACAGGAACAACTAACTCCTACAAACCTCCCTGCCCTTTATCCTTCAGACCTCCTTGGAAGAGAATGCTCTCCCAGTCTGTGACTAGAAATGTGTAAGCTTGGCCTGTTGAGGAGTAAAGAAATCTTAGGAGTTAGAGCTACAAAGGGCCTTAGAGATCATCCGCTTCATAGTTTTTAACCTTTTTTGCATCATGAGCCCTTTTGTTTATCCAGGGAAGCTCATGGGCCTCTTCTCAGAATGATGTTTTTCAATGCATACCAAAAAATACATAGGATTACGAAGGAATACCATGATTTTGCTTTATAGTTCTCAAAATATTTTTTAAAACTAAATTTACTGATCCTTGGTTAAGAGCCTTTGAGTCTAAACTAAACCTCCTCATTGTACAGAGGGGAAAATGAGTCTCAGAGAGATAAAATCACTTGTATGAGGTCACACAGCTAGAATTTAGAATTCAAACCCGGTTATTCCAGCTCAGCCACTGTACCCATTTGGCTCAGCATGGTGATAGGATAAAATAGAACAGGAAGGAAAGGTCTCACTGCCACCCAAACCTTTTCTTCTCTGTATCCCTGACTACAGTTTACTGAAACTTCAGTGGTAAAGGGTTAATAATCACATCAAGAAAGAGTTTGCCTTGATTGACCTCTCTCCTTCACTTATCTTCACTCCTCATAAAGATTTGAGAATGACAAGACCATCATCTTCCAGGAGAATGTGTGTGTGTGTGTGTGTGTGTGTGTGTGTGTGTGTGTGTGTGTGTGTGTGTGAGAGAGAGAGGGGGGGGGGAAGGAGGAGAGGGAGAGATAGAGAAATGAAGAGAGAGAGAAAGGGAGGGAGAAAAACAGAGAGAGAGAGGAGAGAGAGAAGAGAGAGAGAGAGGAAGGGAGGGAGGGAGAGACAGAGAAAGAGAGAGGAAGAGGGAGAGACAGAGAGAGAGGAAGGGAGGGAGGGAGAGACAGAGAGAGAGAGAGAGGAAGAGGGAGAGACAGAGAGAGAGAGGAAGAGGGAGAGACAGAGAGTGAATGGAGTTAGGTGGTAAAGTGAATTGAGTTCTGGACCTAGAGTCAAGATCTGAGTTTAAATTCTGCCCTAAAGATTTTTTAGTTGTGTGACCTTGGGTAAATCATTTGCCCTTTCCAAGCCTCATTTTCCTTGACTTTAAAATGAGGATCATAATAATACCTATCCCCTACGATTGTTTCTGTCCTTAAGGTATCTATTCCAAGTAAACAACTACAAAGTATTTCAAGAGTGGGGAACTAAAGGTTGGGGAGGCTCAGGAAAAGGATTTTGTAGAAGGTGCCACCTGAGGTGGGCTTTGACCCAGAAGCTGGAGTGGCAATGGCAAAGAGACTAAACAGTCACTGAGGTAGAAGGTGAAAAAGTAATAAAGGGGGGGGGGGTACCTATGGAATCACTTTTACTGGTGCATAATATGAAATAAAGCTAGAAAGTTTGGTAGGAACTCGATTGTGGAGGGTTTTAATGCCAGGTTTAGATATTTGTATTTTATCCCAAGGCCAACAGAGATTATTTTCAGCAACTGGAATAGGAAAAGATTTGTAGTTTTGTTGCTATTTAGTAATTTTTTAGTTGTGTCCAATTCTTTATGACCCCATTTCCCTATCTGGGGTTTTCTTGGCAAAAATACTAGAGTGGCTTGCTACTTCCTTCTCTAGATCATTTTACAGATGAGGAAACTAAGGCCAACAGGGTTAAGTGACTTGCCCAGGTTCACACAGCTAGTAAGTGGCTGAGGCCAAATTTGAACTCAGGAATAAGAGTCCAGGTCCAGCATTCTACCTACTGTGCAACCTAGCTGCCCAGTCTGGGTTTTGAGGCTATCAAATTGACAACTGAAAGGAAGATTAAATTAAGGAAGGAAGATACTGAAGGCAGGAAGCCTAATTAGAAGGCTATTATAGGGGAAGGGTAGACTATATGTGTGAACATGGGAGAATCCAAGATTTTGTTAAAGTGGAGAAATCCTGCTGTGAGGCAGAAGACCCAAATCACAACCTGTCTATGATGAGACTTCCAACCTGTTTGATCCTAAGTAATTTAACCTTATGAGCTTTAGTTTCTTTAGCCACAAAATGGGAATGATAATAGCACCTACCCCTTGGGGTGGTTGTGAGGATCAAATGCATTTATCAGAGGTGAGAGGTGAATCCAGGTTTTCCTGACTTCCAAGCCCAATATTTAAACCAGCTCTCTTCCCCCCTCTTTCTCTCTCTCCCCTCCATCTCCCTCCTTTCTTCCCCTTTCCCTCTTTTCCCCTTTGTATCCCTCCCTCTCTCCCTGTTGTTCAGTCATTTTTCAGTCATGGTCCCCTCTTCATGGTCCCATTTGGGGTTTTCTTGACAAAGATACTGGAGTATGGTTTGCCATTTCCTTCTCCAGCTCGCTTTACAGATGAAGAAACTGAGGCAAATTGGGTTACTATAAGTGACTTACCCAGAGTCACATAGCTAATAAGCATCTGGGACCAGATTTGAATTCCTAACTCCAGACCTGGCTCTATCCATTGAGCCACCTAGTTGCCCCTGTCTCCCCCCAATGTCCCCACCCTCTTTTGTAACATTTCCCTATTTGTAATAATATTGCCATTCCTCTAACTGGCCTTCTATGCCTTGCCTCTCCCTCCCAGTAATGAACGTTTTAGGAGAAGATTTGGTGGACACCGAGAGCCCCTTGGTTGAATCCCAGCTGGCTCTCTCCTCGTCCTTCCCTGTCTTCCTCTTTCCCCCTCTCTTCCCCCCACTAATAAAAACTCTGCCCCAGGAGCCAGAGCTACTGAAAAAAGAGCATTATAATCAGGTCTGGGAGCCGTTCAATACAGTTTGCATTTTAGCAGGAGGAAATATTGATAAGACAGAGGCTGAAGTGGCCAGTGGAGAGTTTGTGGATTAAATTCTGTACTGGTGGTAGATGAAGTATGAGAGCAGATGTCAATACCTGACCTTTCCCTGAAATGAGAAACAATACCCTGGTTACTCCTGCTCCAGTGTTTGCCGGGGAGGCTAAGAGGTGGGTGATAGTTTTCTAAGCAGGGCCTTTTCCCTACCTGATGATCCCTTTTAGCCAACATTTCTTCCTCAAAACCATCCACTAATTAGAAACAACTGAGCCAATTCTAAGAGGAAGAGGAACTGCCCAGTAATGGCAAATTATGCCTACAATGAAGTTAGAAAGCATTTCTTAGAAGCGGTTAGGCAGCTCAGTGGATAGAGAGCCAAGCCTGCAGTCTGGCAGAGTTGGATTCAAATGTGGCCTCAGATACCCCTAGTTGTGTGACCCTGGGCAAGTCATTTAACCTCAACTGCCTAGCCCTTACTGCTTTTCTGTCTTAGAACTGATACTTAGTATCAATTCTAAGACAACAGCTAAGGGTTAAAAAAAAACATATCTTAACAGAGGTTGACTTGTCAGGAAAAGGAGTAAATAATATATTTGGAAAGGCAGGTGATATAAAAGCAAAAGATGATGAAAAGGGGAAGGGAAAAAAAACCCTTAAGAGCATCACTCTGAGACAGTCCTGTCCACACATAAAAGCAGAAACAGGCAATACGGTTTGATGTTAAAAGCTCTGGCTTTAGAATCAGAAGGCCTGTCTGAACTCTACTGTTTCCTACTTGGGTGACAGAAAAAATCACTTCCCCTTTACCAGCCTCAGTGTTGTTGTTCATCAAATGGAAGAGTTAGGCGACAAAATGAAATTAGGTCCATGAATAGAACCCTGCCCCTGCTCAGCCATCTCTTCGTTCCCTTTGTGGTTGCTGCTCGCTTGTGTCCACTCTGTGAGCCATGGACCGCACACAGCATGCAAGTCCTTCTTCCTTCGCTCTCTCTCAAAGTCAGTTGGAGCTCATTGTCTCCAGGACACTATCCCTCCATCTCACCCTGCGCCTTTGGCCTTCAATCGTTCCCAGCATCAGGGACTTTTCCAATAAGTCCTGCCTTCTCATTATGTGGCCGGAGTATTTAAACTTCAGCTTCAGTATTTGACCTTCCAGTGAATGGTCTGAATTAATTTCTTTAAGGATTGATTGATTTGATCTCCTTGCTGTCCAGCGCCTTAGGGATCAGCAAGAGGGGGCTTGGCTTCTTCTCACTGAGTAGTTTGGGGAGCCCATATCTAGGGAAGGGAGACTTGGATTTGGGGTTATTGAATGATGAAATCTTTGCCTCCTTATTCGAATGAATCTCCTTCCCACTGTATCTCCCTTGAATGCATGGCTCTATATTCATTCTGATTGACACAGAAAATGGAAAAGCAAAACTGTTTCATATTAGGTACTTATAACTTTCCCCTAAAGTCTCAGCTCTACTCTTCATCCTTCCACTCAGAGGCCTGCAGGTAACAGAGGGGTAAGTGGATCAGGCTACATGGGAGCCCTTCCCCAGTGGGCCAGCCCAAATCTTGCTCAGATACCCCTGGGATCTCCCCTTCCTAAGGGTGTTGGGCACTCCAAGCTAGGGAAGGACGGGGCCCTCACCCTAATTAAGTGAGCTGAGTCTCCAACTATAATCCTTTTAGGAAGACAGAGGACCACTAGGCCTTTCCATCTGCCCTAGAGCTCCACCCTCCTCTCTGTATGCTTCTTCCTCCAATTAGAATGGGACCCCCTTAAGAGGAGACACTCTCTTGATTTTCTGTTTGTGTCCTCAGAGCTTAGCACAGGCCTTGGCACATAGTAAGCCCTTAATAAATGCTTTTCTTTATTCATTCACTCATGCATGGATTCATTTATTCCCAAAACCTGATATCTGGGCCATCAGAAATATCCCTTGTCTTGGTACCATCTGCCTGGTCAAAGACTGCTTAACTCCTCCCTGCAATGGTTTAAGATCACTTTCTCCAGCCCCATCTTCATCACCATCACTGTATTACTAGGGAACAGCAGAAAGTAGCCTGGGAGTTGGGGACTGGAGAGTTTAGTGGATCCAGATCTGCCACTGTGAGATCTCAGGAAGGCAGTTCACATCACTGGGCTAGTTTCCCCCTAGATAAAATGAGGGGACTGAATTAAACAGAGATATTACTAGGATATTTTATTTTATTTTTTGCTTAAAGCAAAAATAGTTGGCAACAGGGTCTTAGGGGGGAGGACAGCTAGAGAATGCAAAGGTGCCCAGAGAGATGCCTTTCTGAACAAGAAAGCCTAGAGGCAGCTGTATTAGGGCTGAGGGAGGACCTTAAGACAAGGCACAGGCATCAGGGCAAATGTGGGTAAAAAGTAGCATCTCCTGGCAGAATTCTGAGCTACACATAAAGGCTGCTTGGTGGCCCTGTGTGGGCCAAGAGTTGGGATAGACCTGAGTTCAAATCCAGAATCAGATGCTTACTAGCTGGGGGATCCCAGGGAAGTCATCCAATCTCTGTTTGCCTCGGTTTTCTCATCTGTAAAATGGAGATAATAATAAATTAAAAAGGAGATAAGCACCTTCTTCTGGAGTGGTTGTGATAATCAAATGAGATACTATTTTTAAAGCATTCAGCAACAGTGCCTGGCACATAGTAGATAATAAATGCTTAGTTCCTTCCTTCTCTGACTGTGGCTGTGAACTTGGTTAAGGGCTACAGGTGGGAAGGAATAAGCATTTATTCCTTTCTCTATTCACCCCTGGCTCTTGGGACTTAGACGACCCCTAAGTGCTAAGTAAAAGTCTATAATTCTGCAATTCTATCCTATAAGCATGAGAGCTTGCTGTCTCCACAAGCCTCATGAAGGATGAAGCAAAAGGCAAGAATAGATGGCGACAGAATTGGCTCCTCATCGAAACATAAATATTTGAAGGCATAGTAGTAGAAAGATCCCAGATTAGTATTGGCAAAGGAAATTGCTTTTGGTACAGATGTGTCTTTCTTTCTCCAGTGAGAGGAACTGCCATTGAGCTAGAGGTGGGAGTGGGGGGGGGAGTGGGGTAACCCGTCTAGGTCCAAACAGGACAGAAGGAGAGAAGAAGGGGCAGGTGTATGTTTCATTGGATCCATTTCTCAACCGGTCCACCCCAGACTAAATCTCGTCTGCATGAGAACTCGAGAATAAGGGAGAAAGAAACAGAAACAGTGAGTTCCGAGAGAGCCTAAAAGGTTGGGGAAATGAATCGATGTTTTCCCGGGGCAGCTGTCCGGGATGAAGTGTAATGGTTAATAAAGGCTGATTGTGCACACACACAGCTGGTGCCAGGGAAGGGAGCAAGCACAGGGTACGGAGGCTAATCCTTCTCCAAGACGAACCGCCTCTTCCCCCTCCTCCTCCCCTCCCCCAGTTATCTCAGGCCGATTAAATCAGACTTTGAGGAGACAGATCCAATTAGAGTGGGTGCAGGAGGCTCGGACGCTCCCAATAGCTGCACTCATCTGGGCTTGCTCCTTAATCTCTCTCAGTCCCTTGCCAAGCACGCGCTGGGGTGGAGGGCTGAGGCTCTGGAGAAGAGCCAGACCCGGGGCGAATGAGCGCTAGCTCTCAGCCAGGCTTCGAGGTAGCGGCAAGGCTGAAAAGCCCAGGACTTAGCCCCGGAGGAAGAAAAAGGGGGGAGAAGACCTGGCCTCTGCCCCTGGGGGGCTGTTAGTCGAACCGAGGACGCGGCGGAGGCGGCGCACTGATGTGGGTGTCTGGATGTGAGAGGAAACCGGACTCCACGGAGGACAGTCCGCGGGTCATTGAAATTTCGTCCGTTCTCCTAGCTAACAGATTCACCCCTCTACCGGATTCTGTAGGGTCGAAACAAATAATCTAATTAGTTTTTCTTCAACCTTTGGTGACTAAAGGGGAGAGAAAGTGGCTGTAAGAGGCAATTGGGGTTTGCAGAGTTGCAGGCTTTTAAGAGGGAAGGACCAAGTTCTTTAATTGTCCTAGTTCTTGCCTCAGGGGAGCGTGCCCCGGGGGGCCCTAAAGCTCCAAGTCTAGGGAAAGCAGGCCTAAATTTAGAGACAATCAGAGCGGGGGAAAGTCAACAAGTCTAGTCAACAAGCACTTATTAAGCCTTTACTTAAACCAGAAATGGTGCCAAACCCTGGGGATTCAAATAGAAGCCAAAAGAAAGATAGCCCCTGCCTTTAAAGAGTTTACATTCAAATAGTGTAAAATGACACACCTAAAAGGAAGGCTTGGGGGTGGGAATAAAGGTGAAAAAGGGGCCATATATAGGGAACTGAGTAGCATACCAGAGAGAGTGCCAGGCTGGAAGACTCATCTTACTAGCTGGGTAACCCTAATCAAATCTCTTAGCTTTGTTTGCCTCAGTTTCTTCATCTGTCAAATGAGCTAGAGAAGGAAATAGCAAACCATTTCCAGTATCTTTTTTTTAAATAAACTTATCTTTTGTCTTAGAATCCATAAAAGTATCAGTTTCAAGGCAGAACAATAAGGATCACACAGCCAGAAAGTGTGCAAGATCACATTTGAACCCATGTCCTCCCAACTCCAAACCTAGCATACTCTTCCCCAACACGTTTTTATTTAGAATATTTTTCCATAGTTACATGATTCATGATTCCCCCCCCCCTCCCCATTCCTCCCCCCTCCTGAATCCAACAAGCAATTCCACTGGGTTATACTTGTATTGTTCAAAACCTATTTTTGTGTTATTCATATCTGCAGTAGTGCGATCCTTTCACATCAAAGCCCCCAATCATATCCCTCCTGGCACACTCTTCTACTGGGCCACCTAGCAGCCCCATTCCAGTATCTTCACCAAGTGGGGACACAAAAAGTTGACACATGGAAAAAATGACCAAACAACAATAGAAGTGTTATAGAGAAAGTCTGGGAGGATGAAGCTTGGGCATACTTCTAAAAAAGGAGGCTCTGGGAGGAACACGCTGATCAATTGGAGAGAGATAATGGGGTGGAGGATATTTCCAATCTGTCAAGTTTATGACTGGAGTGAGCTTCCAAGGTAGAGAAGTTTCTGGTAGCATTGTGGAGAAAGACTTGGAGAGTCAGGTGTGTAACCTGGAAAGCAATGAAGGAAAAAGAGGGAGGTGGGGGAAAAAAGGAGAAAGGAAGAGAAGATGGAAGGAAGAAAGGAGGAAAAAAAAAGAAAGGGAAGGAGGAAGGAAGGAAGGAGGGAGGGAAAGAAGAAAGGAAGGGAAGGAAGGAGGAACCACAAGGAAGTAGTGATGAAGCAAAATGGACCAAGAAGAACCAGAGAAGTCACAGCTAACAAGATCTAGAATTAGACAGAATAGATTTCAATGGGTATGTGGTCATGCCCTTTATCCCTTCCTGTGCTTCCTATCTTCTTACATGTATTTCCCTCTATGAGCTCTCCAATCCACTTTTCTTATTATCCCAACATGCCTCCTCACCCCATGCCTATAAGTTTCCTTGACTTTCTTCATGACTGCTCAAACACCATCTTCTACTATAAACCTTTCCCAGGCTCCCAGCTGCTTATTCAGGAAAGAGAGCACTGGGCCTGGAGTTAGAAGACCTGAGTTCAAATTCAATCTCAGATACTTAGCTGGATGACCCTGGGCAAGTAATTTAATCTTTATTTGCCTCAGTTTCCTCAATTGTAAAATAGGAATGATAACAGCACTTACTTTGCAGAACTGTTTTGAAGGTTAAATGAAACTTGGCAGTTTTTGCCTTTCTGTTTCCCCAGAATCTATGATTTTGTGAGTGTACATATCTTCTCCACCAATACAGATTGAAATCCTTCTGAACCTTAGTAGATGCATTCATCAATCAATCAATAAGCATAAATTAAATACCCATTGGTCAGGCACTGTTCTGGGCTCTGGGCAGATAGGTGGTGTAGCAGATAGGGTACCAAGTCTGGAGTCAGGTAGACCTTAGTTCAAATGTCTGGCCTCAGACATTGACTAAGCTGTGTGACCCTGGGAAAATCACTTTGTCTTGTTGGCTTCAGTTTTGTTATCTGTCAAATGAGCAGGAGAAGAAAGTGGAAAACCACTCCAACATCCTTACCAAGAAAAACTCAAATGGGTCACAAAGAGTTGGACACAAGTAAAATGACTGAATAACAACAATGGTTCTAGGCTCTGGAAATACAAAAAAAAAGAGTTCCTTCTTCAAAGAGTTTTCATTCTATCAACATGCACACATATAAGTAGATATTAAGTATATGCAAGTTAAATACAGGGAAATTAGGGGGAGAGGGAGAGTAGGACACAACAGCTGTGTGCATCAATAGTTACTATATCTGAAAAAGTACATAGCATGATGACCAACCTGATGGCAAGCTTCTTCAAACAGTTAGACTGATATATTTTGTTATTTTATTTATTTATTTATTTATTTATTTATTTATTTATAGTGTTAATTGTAAAATTTAGGGGTTGAGAGTGAATATATTATATTAGTGGTCACCAGGGATTTAAATTCAATCCCAAAGGAATACTCAAGTCAGTATGGGACTTTATGGTGGTTTATTTACAATAGAAGGAAGAAATTAAGAAGGAGAAGAGGGAAAGGGTAGAAAATCTGCTCCAACATGGCCTAAGCCAAGGGGAGTTCAGAGGCCTCAACCAAGGGGCCTTCTCAGAAGATTAAATCTAGTTCTGCTTCCAGCCACAGGGTCTCCTCCAAGATGAGGGAGGGGTCTCCTCCAAGAATAGTGCCTTCAGAAGGTCAAGGAAAAGGGGAGTCAGCCTTATCACTTACCAAGTGGCAGTTCAGGGAAACCACCTCACCTAAAAACCGCTACAGGGATCCTCCCAGTAAACTCCACCACCAAAGTCTGCCAAAGCCAAAAGCACACCAAATGCTGCCAAAAGCTCCCAACATCACCAAAAGCTCCCAACACCATTGAGACAGAGTCTCACAGGAAGTGACACAAAATATATAGGCAGTTCTTTACATCACTTCCTGTGTCTCACATGTACCAACAGTGGCATAAGCTTGACTTGGGACAACCCAGGAGATCAGTCACTTGTTTCTGATTTGTCACTTGCTAGCACATGCTGGTCATAGGCCATCCTCCCCTACAGTTAATCCTTAACTGGAGGGTGTATACATTCCTGGTTGCTAGAATTCAACGTGGAGTAAAACTAAAATTCACACAAGGTAATACAAGACCAGAGGGAAGCCAAGTAACTTGTCCTTGGAAGACCTTATTTGTAATACACTTGATTGGCTTGAGAACTAGAAGGAAAATACATTGTACAGCAAATTTTGTCAAATAATCTGTCTCTTGGGGAAGGTTGCTCAGTGGATAGAGAGCCAGGTCTGGAGTCAGGAGGACATGGGTTTAAATGTGGCCTCAGATACTTCCTTCCTAGCTGTGTGACCCTAGGCAAATCATTTTACTACTATTGCCTAGTCCTTACAGTTCTTCTGCCTTGGAACCAAAAACTCAGTATTGATTCTAAGATGGAAGGTAAGAGTTTTGTTTTTTTTGATTATCTGTCATTCAAGGTGGCAGGAAGACACTGGGCCTGGGGACATTGGATTTGGAGGCAACAAAGGAAGAAGCCTGGTACCTCTAGGAAGGACAGTTACCAAATGGGGACAATAATGAAGATGAAGAGACCCAAGAAGAGCTCTCATGTGTATGGAAGGGTTCAGTGATGAGGAAGAGGGTTCAAAGCTTTGGTGATCAAAATTCTAGGCCTTAGTTCTACTCCTTTCCAAGGTTATTGAGGCATTTTTTTCTAGCAAGAAAGTTGTTTACCTATTAATAAATGAATCAGCACACATTCAAGTTTTTATTTGTTTTTTGGGGGGGTTTTTTTGTTTTTTTATAAAAAATGTTGCTTACAAATGCTGTTAGCAAGGGTCTGTTTTGGCCCACCCTTGCCATGGATATTGTGAACTTTAAAACTACTCCACCCTACTCAGACTGTACTTTAGGGGAAGATAAAGTTGTAACCTCCTGATTGTAACAATGGAGATACTTCATCTAACAGAATCAGGAATGTCTTGGGAACTTTACATTGCTCCACCCTACTTAGTCTGACGAGGTCACAAATGTCTGCACCCATACTTAAGGATTAAATATCTAGGAGGATGGCCTTTGATAGACATGTGCAGAAACAGCTGACAGACCCCTGGTCTGTCCTAAGTCAAGCTAAGTTACCATTGGTACATGTAAGACACAGGAAAGTGATGTAAAACCATCTATATAGGGCACATCACTTCCTCTCTGCAGTCTCTTTCCCCGGAGAGGTGGATCTGGCTGGTGACTTCCTGTGAGCAGGCCTGGGTGCCAGTTCGATTCTGGAACTCAAGCCTGGAGGAGCTCCCTCAGACAGCTTCCTTGAGATGGTCTTGTAGTGAGTGATAAGACTGATTTCCTTTTCCCTTGGCGCTCAGGGAAGGCCCCTTTGGCCAAGACCTTTAATTTCTTGCCTGGCTCAGCCTGAGCAGTTTTAAATTAACTCTTTCCTCTCTCTCTCTCTCTTTCTTAAATTCTTTCTTTTATGTTAATTAAAATCACCATAATTTCCAGCTGACTTGGGTATTTTATTATTTGGGATATCTCATGGTGACCAATAATTAATTTAGATTTTAAGTCACAACTATAAAATTATCCTTACAATGATCCATGGAATGGAGATATCTGCACAAACATCATTAAAGCTCCCTGCCCAAGTGCATAGGAACAAAATCCAAAAATAGTGGGGAGACAGGAACAGGGAAGGATCTGACTCTGGAAAGAGTCTTGGCTTTCCCAATTTCTCTTAGCCCCAATGTGTTCCCTCTACTGATGATCTCCAATCTACCTTGCATATAGCCTGGACTGTCTTCCGTCTTTGTAAATCTAGTGTTCAGCACAGTGTCTGTCACATAGCAGACATCAAATATGAGACCAAAACCACTCTTTTACCAATTTTGATGCTTATATTAGATACCAGGAATGGCTCCAACTGAATTCAAAGACCTGCTATGTTCCAGAATAAAGATAATAGAATAATGGACAGAACATTAGTCAAGAAGAACAATATTTAAGCACCACTTTGTATACTTAAAAGCCTTAGGATCCTTGGTAAATCACTTAAGCTATTTGTGTCTGGGGTAGCTCCATAGATTTTATCTACTAAGTCCTCTTAGGTGGTCTTCATTAGTAAAGAGAGTCTTGATACCTGGAGTTCTGTTCCATGATGAAAATCATAATTATTTCATAAATATTCATATATGCCAGCAAACTTCCCATTGTGCTAAGGGTCGGAGATGTCAAGACATTCTCCCGGGATAGCATCAGGAGAGTAACATATACACAAATAAGTAAACATTGGGTAGTTTTGAGGAAGGAACCATTACTAACAACTAGGGGAGATGAGAAAAGCCTTCATGGAACAAGTGGCTTTTTTTCTGGGCCTTAAAAGAAGACAAACATTCAGAGAAGGGGGCAGTTGAGTCACTCTGGATTGAAAGCCAGGCCTAGAGACAGGAGGTCCTAGTCAAATCTGGCTTCAGACACTTCTTAGCAATGTGATCCTGGCCAAGTCACTTAACCCTCATTGCCTAGCCCTTACAGCTCCTCTGCCTTAGAGCCAATATACAGTATTGATTCTAAGACAGAAAGTAAGGGTTTAAAAAAAACATTCAGAGAGGAGAGAAGACTGAGTACTGAGTAATGGTGCTATCATTGGGACTAGATATAGCTTCTAAGGGTAACAAACACTAATTTCGTATGGCCATTCTGCAAAGATAGATGCAAGAATCAGTTGGTGACTTTGGTGATGATGATCCTAATTGATATTTGTAGAGCATTTTAAGGCTGGCAAAGCACATGACCCTCCCAACTTTCCTATGAGCTAAGTACTAAAGTTCCTATTATGAGTTCATCATTCATCATTCCAAAGTCAAACTTGTCGTCTCTACAATGTGGTACTACAAAGAGAAGAGCATTTGGAGTCAGAGAACCTGGGTTCCAATCCTTGCTCTCCCCCTTAGCTACCTATATGTCTCTGGTCAGCTCACAATCTTTCTGGGTCTGTTTTTATAAAATGAGCAAGTGGGGCTAGATGACCCCTAAGGTTCCTCATGGTTCTGAATCTGTACTACTAGGATCCTCACTTTATTTACTATTGCTATTATTATTTTAAAATCCTTACCTTTTGTTTTAGAATTGATACCAAGTATTGGTTCCAAGGCAGCCAACTGGAGTTAAGAAGCTTGCTCAGGGTCACATAGTTAGGAAATCTCAGACCAAATTTGCACCCAGCACTTCCCAACTCCAGGCTTGACTCTCTATCCACTAAGCCACCTAACTGCCCCCATCCTCATTTAACAAAGGAGGAAACTGAATCAAAGAGAGGTTAAATAGTCTTGGGTAACAGAGTGATAAGAATAGAAGGATTCTAATCAGAGGTGCTGGAGCTCCTGATGCTTACATTTTCAGTGTGAGCATTCACACTCCAGAAATCAGCAAATGCTACAAATCAGGGCTTGATTTATTATTTTGTTGATTGTCTTAATTTAAAAAGTGATAGAGAAGAAGTTAATAGTTCAGATTAAACTTTAAAGTGTGCCTCGAGTGCATTTTGGGGGAGGGAAAGGGGTCAGATGTGAAACATTCATTTAGCAGCACACCACTGATTCCAGCCCAGGTCGCCCTGACTTCCAAACTAGCATTATCCATTCCATGCCTTTGCTTGCTTTCTGTTTCATGTCCGTTAGATGTTTCCCTTTACAAGTTACATAAGGTTGGAATGACTGCCAACTTTTGCATTCCATCCATATCTGGCCTGTATACATAGTAATATTATGCCGGTGGTAGGACAGTGAATAGAGTGCCAAGCCTAGAGTCAGGAAGACTCATCTCCTGAGTTCAAATCTGGGCTCAGACTCTTACTTGCTGTGAGACCTTGGACAAGTCATCTAACTGTTGTCTCTGTTTCTTTATCTGTAAAATGATTTGGAGAAAGAAATGGTAAAGTACTCCAGTATCTTTGCCCAGAATGTCTCAAGTGGGAGGAATACCTCATCAGCCTTTTAGGCCTTACTCCTCTGATCAAGTTTGTTTAAAAAAAAAAAAGAGCAAGCCACCTTTTGAACAAGTGGCATATGGATGGAACAAGGGACAAGACCGGTGGCCAGTTCCTTCGACCGTTGCTGCTTAAATGCTTCTCACTCTTAGTGTGAAATGACTTTTCCCAAACAGCTTTGACCCAAATCCTCTTTAGGGAAGTCCCGATGCTGGCTAGTTACTTTCCGGAGTCACCTCACTTCTGTGTTTCCTTCCTCCTTTCTCTTGGCACAGGGTCCCTATCTTTATTCCCTCCAATGTTTCACAAACCGAACAGTGCTTCTGACTGTCTGTACGAGGAATAGAATTTGTACTTTCTCAAAATTTAATTACTAGCAGTAAATGATCAATCAATCCATTGATTAACTGCTATTGATTCCCCCTGACCAGGTTCTGAGACAGTTAGGCTGCATTCTGAACACAATCCACTAGTAACTGGCTTATCCTCCAGTGAGAGCTGCCTCTGCTGAGATCTCTGGGTCTTGGTAAATGGCATTTTATCTGTGTATTTATTTCTCAGACCCTGGCACTGCCATAGGAGGCAGAGGATATATGCCGCCTTTGGGAGTAAGCCACAAGATGGCCACATGTGAGAACTTTGGGCAAATCACCTCTCGGGACATCATTTTCCTCTTCTTTCTCCTTTTTTTAAATAGGGGAGAAGGTGGGTTGGATCATCCTGAAGGTCTTTTTCCAGCTCTATGTATGATTCCATAATTCTAACGAGGTCTCCCTTTGCACATACAGCCCAGATTGGAAGGCTAAAAAATTTCCATATCAAACATCCTGGCTGGTGCAGGCTGCCTAAACTGGATTACTCTCTAAAATCTCAAGGGAAAGATGTGGACACCATGAATGCTTTGAAGCTTAAACATTAGGTGTGTGCCTTATGCCAAGCATAGCACTGTAGAGAATTGCTTTCCCAGTTTCCAAATATAAATTGCTTTGAAAATACATCCAGTTCTCAGTTATCCATATGTGTATTGTTTTCAGCAAATGTCTAATCCCCAGCCTAGCTTAGCTCCCTTTTGCCACCCCAGGCCCTTCTGAGCTGCTTCCCCTTACTGAAGGGGCAGGTGGCATGGATGTGCTAAGGGACTGCAACTTGTTTTCCTGACCCTTTCATAAACCATCACGAACTGCTGGCTCTTCCATCCCTCTGGTCTTCTCCATCTCCCATGGATTGGTCCAGGCCTTCCATCATGCTTGTGTCATCAGCCTCCTTCCTCAGTGGGAATTCCTGTATTCCTTTAAGGCCAAGTTTGGGTTGCTCCCTCTTCTGTAACACTACCAAAGAGATCCGAGCCAAAAGTGATAGCCCCCCCCCCCCCTTAGATTTTCTTAAGATTCTTTTTTTTTTTAAACCCTCACCTTCCGTCTTAGACTCCAATCTTGTGTATTGGTTCCAAGGCAGAAAAGCAATCAGGGCCAGGCAATGGGGGGAGGGAGGGCGTGACTCCCCCAGGGTCACACAGCTAGGAAGTATCTGAGGCCAGATTTGAACCAACGACCTCCCATCTCTAGGCCTGGCTCTCCATCCACTGAGCCCCATAGCTGCCCTTGCTTAAGGCTCTTTGTCTCTATCTCTCCTGTGCCCCTATCCAGTTCTACGTTGTGACTCTCCTCACCTGGTGATCAAATAAGTAGGCAATATCTTATAATTACACAGGAGCTACTGTGAACATCTTCAAACAGAACTCTTGGTTTTTTAATGAAAAATAGTAACTGTGGATTTGGTTGTTTGTATTGACCTTCAATGTTATGTTTCTAACAAAACATTTCACTTTTTAAAATGAGGAATAAAGCAAGGCAGTGTTGAATAGTGGAAAGAGTCTAGAAAGAAGAGTTTTAGAGAAGGGTAATCTATTTGTTCTGCCTTCCCCCCAAAGGGCACAAGGAGCAAGAAGAGTAGGTGGAAGTAGCAAACAAACAAATTTGCATGCAAGAAAAAATATAGAGCTGTCCCAAATGGAACTGGCAGCCTTAGGTGGTAGTAGGAGCCCTCCCTCTGGAGGGCCTAAAGCAAAGGCTGGATGACTCCCCATCCAGATGTGGTAGAGAGGATCCTACTTCAAGAATGGATTGGGCCCATTGGTCTCCCAGGTCTCCTCCAGTTCAAGGATTCTGTGATTCTGTGAATCCTTTCCAGCTGTACAACCTTAAGACAGGCACCAAACCTCTCTGAGATTTTCTCATCTGAAAAATGGGATAAAACTTTTACACCCTGGGATTATTATGGGGAAATGTAAGCTATTAGACTGTAACCCCCACCCTTCCTCCCCAATAGATTAACAAACAATTAAAAATGGCAGTTTTCTAAATCCTTGTCTCCCCAGCACCTCACATGATGCCCTGCACATGGTACTTAATAGATATTTATTGAGTTGACTGTCTTTCCCTTTCAAAAAAAATAATTTTGTGATGTATTCCAAAGTTATTTATCATTTTTATTTATTATTCATTTATCAATTATGTAGTAATTACTACATGCAAAGCATGGCTTATGGAAATGTAAGGATAAATAAGACATATTCTATCCTTCTGAGTTCTTTGTCAAAGAAACAAAAGCCAGGGACGGATTTTTGTATTATTTGTTGGTTTGTATTATCAGGTCAGTTCCCACCCACTGGCTTATCATAAGAATGAATAGATACTGGGGCAGCTAAATGGCCCAGTGGATTGAGAGCTAGAAGGTCCTGGGCTCAATTTTGGCCGCAGATACTTCCTAGTTGTGTGACCCTGGACAAGTCACTTAACCCCAGTTGCCCAGCCCTTACCTCTCTTTTGCCTTGAAACTAATATACAGTATTGATTCCAACATGAAAGGTAGGGGTTTAAAAAAATAAATAGATGGATAGATGGATGAAAAGTCTCTATTAAGTGCCTAATATATTAAGCACTGGGGATACCAACACCATACTCATCTACATATATCTCCCACCACTGGCCAGGGCTAGGCAAGATCTCACCTCTTCAGGAAGCCTTCTCTGATCTACTAGCTGAGAGTCTTCTTGCAGATTTAAAGCAACGAAGAATTACTAGCATTTGTATAGTACTGTAAGGTTTGCAAAGCACCAAACATATATTACCTTATTCAATCCTTACCACAACTCTATGAAGTAGTCGCTGTTATTATTCCCAATTTACAGATAAAGAAACTGAGCCCAAGGGAGGTAAAATGAGTTGCCCAGGGTCTCATAGCTACTAAATATTTGAGATAGGATTTGAATTCAGGTCTTCCTGATTCTAAGCCCAACCCAGCTGCCTAATGAATGACTAAGAACATTCTTGGCTCTTGAGAATTGATGCTTCCTCCTCTTGATAGAGATATAAAAAAAAAATGTAAGTGGGGTGGAGTGGGGGAAGAAAGGAAGACAGAAGGGAACTTTATTTGGGCAATGGCTACCTTATAAAATAAAAAGAGATTGATAAAACTTTTAAAAATTTAATTTGCTTTAAAATAAATATGTACTATCTTTCCTCAGATTTTTTTGGAGTGTTTTGTCTAGTTCTCTGCTTGACTTTAATCATACTCCACCTCTTATCCCAAGCTAGACACAGCCAGGTATTGGAATAGCCTTAAGACACTTAATAGTTGTGTGATCCTGGGAAAACCTCATTTAATTTCTGTCTTCCTTAATTTCCCCACCTGTTAAGTGGGAACATAATAGCACCTATTTCCCAGAGTTGTAAGGATTGAATGAAAGAATATTTGTTGAGCACTTTGCAAACCTTCAAGTACTATATAAATGCTAGCTATTATTATTATTATTATGATGGTCCCTCTCTCAAGGGCAGGAACCATCCTGCTGTTTGTCACTGTATCCCTTGTGCCAAACACAAGCTTTGCAAGCAGTAGGCACCTAATAAATTTTAATAAGACAAAATGGCTTCCCTTTGCAGAGGCCTGGAGGCAAGAAGGCCTATGTTCAAATTCAGCCTTAGACACTTACCAGCTGTATGATCCTGGGCGAGTCATTGAATCTGTCTGCCTTAGTTTCCTCAACTGCAAAATAAGGATAATAATAGCACCTATCTCCCAGAATTGTCATCAGGATCAAATGAGATAAGTGTAAAGCACTTATCTTAGCAGGGCCTGGCACATAGCAAATGCTATATAAATGTTAGCTCTCATAAATCACTAGGTGGCACAATGGATAGAATTCTGAGGTTGGAGTTAGGCTTCAGACACTAGTTGTGTGACCCTGGGCAAGTCACTTAATCCTGTTTGCCTCAGTTTCCTCATCTGTAAAATGAGATGGAGGAAAAAATGACAAATCACTCCAGTATCTTTGCTAAGAAAACCTCAAATGGGGCCATGAAGAGTCAGACATAAATGGAAAAAAAATGATTAAACAACCAACGGTCCCATAAACTATTAATCGAGGCTATTCCCTAGAGAGCCCCTTCTTTGATCTCCTTCCGCTCCCAGGATGCCCCAAAGAGGCGGGCTTCTCTCTTGGTGGGAAAGTGTCCCGGGGAAGGAGCGGGGTCCTGGCAGAGGGAGAACAGACCCAGGGAGGGACACCCCCTGGAACTGAGTCCTGCCAATAATGCCATTGACCTTGAGGCAGTCCTTGAATGACAGACCGGCTGGGGGGGGGGGGGGGCGGGAGGGTCTTCTGTTCCCCAGCGGGCAGCCCTCTGGCTTTCTCCTTTTATGGGGAATTTTTGCTGCTGGATTGTCTGTAATTGTTGGATTTGCATTTCATACACCTGCAGCAAGAGGCCCCCCGGGCAATGAGCGGCCTTTGGAAATCAATAGGAATAAACAAACAAATAACGTTTGGAGGAGGGAGGGAGGGGGTGATTCAGGGGAGCTGGAAAGGCATCCAGTCCTGGAGGCTCATCCGCGCAAAGCCTTCCTCCCTCCCCCCACATTCCTTCCCCAACGGATCGACTCCCAGAACTCGGTGCCAAAGTACAACACTTTATATCACTAACAATGAAACCTAAACTGTAATTTCCATCTTAGCCTGAATGGGTTCATTTCTTTTTATTAACTTCAGCGCTGGGGTTTTAGGAAAGCCGGCTATTGTGAGAGCCAAGTTCATCTAGTCTCCATGCAGTGGCGGCAGCATTGGAGAGCTGGCGGGAATGGCAGGGGTTGCGCCCTCTAACCCCTCCCTGTTTTGACAGATGAGGACATTGAACCCCAGAGCCGGAGGGACCTGTCCAAGGTCTGTGGCTAACTTGGTGGCAGGACAAAGACGGCGGAGGAGACTCTAAACTGCTTTAGGGCAAGGACGGTCACTGTACAATTCTGACTTGGTTTCCACAGCCCCTAACCCAGAATGAATGCCTAACAGAAAGGACCAGAAGATTTGGGATTGCCTATCCACCATCCCTGGTTCCCAAGCCTCCTCGAGGCCGAGCCCTGCGTGGATGGAGCTGAGGGCCAGATACGGGCTTAGTTTGAAGAGAAGTTGCCCGACGTAGGGTCAAGGCGGGGAATGTTGTTTTGGTGACTTGAGCTTACGGCACGGTGGAAAGTTCCAGGTTTAGAATCTTAGCGTCTTTTGCCACTTATTAGCTCTATGTGTCCCCCTGTGGGCTCTGGATCTCTCATTTGTAAAACAAGAAGACTGGACTAAATGATTTGGGAAAGAGTCTGCTCCTACTCCAAATGTTCTCTGCTCCTTTGAAGTGGCCCATCTTCTTTTCTTTCCCTCATAGGGTCATCTTCCAAATAGCCATTCTGCTAATTGCTCATATTGAAGACTCGATGACCATTTTTCAGGGATGCTGGGCTCCTGAGAGTATCCATCAGTGTTGTAGAATGTTATAGTGGGAAGAATTCCTGCTCAGGTCCAGAGCAGCTGGACTACACCACCTGCTGTTGTGGATTCCATCTTTCATAGTAACTTAAGAGTCCTCCTTTGGCTTTGTCAATGTCTTTTACCTAGCCTTCTAGATTGTAAGCATCTTGAGGTCCAGGACTACCTTTTCATTATTACTCCCCCCCCCCTTTTTAAAAACTCTTACCTTCCATCTTAGAATTAATACTGTATATTGATTCCAAGGCAGAAGAGTGGTAAGAGCTAGGCAATGGGGGTTAAGTGACTTGTCCAGGGTCAGACAGCTTGTGTTGGGTCATATTTGAACCCAGGACCTCCCTTCTCCTGACCTGGCTACAGGGTACCATTCTTAATATGTTTAAGGGCTTTTCATTCTCTTACCCAGATCATCCTGCCAGTCTGTCTGCTGGGCCCAGCCTTTCCCCCCCTGAATTCTGAGTTCTTGACCTTCCCTTGTGTACACCCAACTGCCCCATTTCCCTGTCCCCATACTTCATCCATGCCTTAGTCTCCTTCCTGCTGTTGTGTGTGTGTGCCCAGTGTTTCCTGGGGTGCATTGTTGTGTATCAAATGTTTGGTGTTTGCGCTGAGTGGTACAGAACCGGCGTGCGGCCTCCGTGTGCCTGTTACAGCTCAGTGGAAACACCGATGCCGATGGAAGAGCAGGGGAGGAATAAATGTTTCAGTCACGCTATAAATAATGGAGCGGGGAAAGATGTTGTGTAAGTGGTGCTCTGGGTTTTGCCAGGAGATATGTTTTCTTTCTTTCCCCTTTTCTGGCCCCCCTTTATTCAGTCCAATACAGAATGCTCACACTGGGGATCAGAGAAAAACAACTCTGCTTCAAGGGAAGGAAAAGATTAAACTGTGGAGCCCCGGCACATCAATTTCTTTCATGGAGCCCCCAGCTTGGCTATGAACCAAGTAGTTTGGGCACTAGAGCAGCAAGGGTCTTGTTCTGCAGAGGGTGGTATGGAATAGGAGAAGGGGAATCATGAGAAAAGGGAAAAGATAGAGATAAATTTGTTGAGCTTTAGACCATTTTTTTCTCCTCTTAGAAATCTTGGAGTCTGCAAGTCAAGCCCTTTTGTTGTTCCTTACTAAACTCCTATCTTGGGGCAAGTAAAATGAAAAAAAAAAGGGGGGGGGATTAGGCTCTCTTAGTCCCCTTCCCTCTTTAGATCTATGGTTTTATGACTAGGTGGTCTCGTGGATGTTTTGTTTGCTTGGTGGGAAGAGGACTATCATAGAATTTTCATGCTAGAAGGGATGTCCTAGACCAGCAGTGGTGAAGATGCTTGCAGAGCCAGCACTGGGGAGCTACTCTATTCCTCCTCTTCCCAGTGCCTGAGGACATTTTTTGCATGCCCTACCCCTTCATCCAGCTGCCCAAAGCAAGGACTTTTTTCCTCTAGGGGAGGGATACTCTCAGACAGCTTGATTTTTGCCCTCTGGGCACTCAAACTGGGAAAAGGTTTGCCAGGGAGGGACATATCTGAGTTTCATAGCAAGATAGTGGCATGCCTGAGATTAGAACCTGAGTTTGCCCACTCCCAGACCAAGGCTCTTTCCCCCTAACCATACTCTCTCTGGCTTGCCCAAAAGGAGGTTAGCAAGCTCAGTTGGAAGATTTGATTTGCTGTACTCAGGAGAAGGTCATGGCAGCCCAGGGAACAGTCATATTAGTGCCTCTTATCTTTAGTCATAAGATCTTAGCATTATAGAATCATGGAGCACATTAGAAATGAGCTGATCCAACCTTCCATCAAGTGGAGGAACAGTCTCTTCAGCATTTAGCCTTTTTTCTTGAATATTTACACTGACAAGGAACTCGCCACCTTACAAAACAGCCTGTTCCATGACTGGATAGATTATTAGAAAGTTCTTTCTTCTATTACACCAAATTGGTCCCAGGTCTATTCTCCAGATGTTCTCATATCCTTTCATTTTTCTTCATGTGACCTAGTTCCCAGGCACTCTGCCATCCTGGTAATCCCCCTTTGGGCTCACTATAGTTTATCAGTGACCTCTGAAAATGTCATTGAGAACTTGGCATCATACTTCAAGTATGGTTTCACCAGGATGGAGTATAGTGGGATTGTTGCTTTTAATGATACTGAAGCTATTGGTGTAGTATAAGAAAAGCATGGCTCCAGGAGTCAGAAGATCCAGGTTTTTGACCTAGCTCTGCCACTTGCTAGACAAAGGAATTTGAACAAATCACATAAACTCTCTGAACCCTAATTTTCTCATCAGAAAGCTGAGAATAATTTTTTTAAAAACCTGCCTAGCTTTCAGAGACCTAAAGAGTTAGTCCTAGAAAAGATTTTAGAGGCACCCAACTCCTCTAAAAAAGGTCTAATTTTTAGAGATGAGGAACTATGACCCCAAGAAAATAAATGGTTTGCCCATTTATGGTCACAGAGGTAGCAAGAAGGAGAGTCAAGATTTGAACCTAGAACCATGACTCTAAATATCACACTCCTAGGAGGATGAAATAGAGGAAAATTAATAGGCTTTGAAAATCATGAAGGGTGGGAGCAGTAGATTGAGAGCCAGGATCAGAGATGGAAGGTCCTAGATTCATATCTGGCCTCAGACACTTCCTAGCTGTGTGACCCTGGGCAAGTCACTTACCCCCATTGTCTAGTCCTTACCACTTTTCTGCCTTAGAACTAATACACAGTATTGATTCTAAGACTGAAGGTAAGGTTTTGGGAAAAAAAAGAAAGAAAAGAAAAGAAAATTGTGAAGGGCAGGGGAGTACATCATAGGCATTTGCAATGCTGTCATGTACCTTTTCTTAATAATGAATAGTCTGAGTTATTTGAAAATGCACATCTTGTTCTGTTAAGTTGTCTTCTTGAACATTACCCTAACTAATGAATTAACTGTTTGGGTCATGCTTTTTCCTCCTTGACTAGAGGGAAACCTAGTTCTTATTAGGAATATTGGTATTTTTTCTTCCCTTTTAGACTGGAAACTCTATGAGGAAGGGATTATATTTTATCTCACTTGGGGCACAGAATAATTCTCTATCCTCAGTATTTATTTAATAAAGAGTTGTTGTGTTTGTATCATACAGTCGTTAATAATAGAGGAAGCCATGTGTATAAAAGAAGAGAAACTGAACAACTCAGCACTTCCAAACCTAGTGCCCTTGAGCCTTACTGCCCCAAAGATACTATTTTCTTCAAACCTCCTCTATAAATGAAATTCACCAGTAAGGACGTTTTAAGTCAACAGATGGGATAAATCTCATGCCTTGTGAGGTTGCTTAAAGGCACTTTGTTCCTATCCTTTTCCCAATGTGATTCATGAAACTATAGATTTAAAGTTGGAAGGGACCACAGAGATCAGCTTGTTCAACCTTCTCAGTTTACAGATGAGGATCCCGAGACCCAGAGAGGTTAAGTGAATTGCCCAAGATGGCACAAGCAATAAGTCACAAAGTCGGCATTTAAACCAAGGTCAATCAATCAATAAGCATTGAAGGGATTCTAAGCACTAGCCTTGGAGACAGAAGCAGAATAGTCTTTATATTCAAGGAACTTCCATTCCAATGAGGGAGACAAGTACATGTATGTATTTATGCACCATACATATGTATATGTAGTGCTTGATGAATTGGAGCTTGTTCTGGCACCCACAGTTATTGATGGGGATAGAGATCAGGAAAAGCGTCATGTAGAGAGCGATTTTTGTATATTTAGGGAAACCAGCTATTCCCAGAGGAGGCAGTAAAGAGGGAATGCATTCTAGGAATGGAGAGAAGCCAGTACAAAGGCACAGAGACCGGAAATTAAATCCTCCAATTTCAAATCTGACAATCTTTCTACCACTGGTTTCTATTCCCATCAGGCACCATTCTTCCCTATTTCTCTCCTCTTACCACCCCACCCCCCAATTCCCAGGAAACTGGAAGACAAAAGATACTCGTTAGCAAGAAGAGGAAAAGAGAGAGAAGGATGGATGGAGAGAGGTGGGCACCCAGACAGCCTAGCTCTTCCATGGTGTTTGGCATTCCAGAGCTATTCCATCCAGAGCCATCTATGTGGAGAAGGGGACCAAGATAGAACCAGCAGCAGCCGACATTGAGCAGGGCAGCATTTGGGATTGATTGGGGGAAAGGGAGGGTGTGGAGGCCTCATTATAATAATTGTATCCTTCCCCTGTAGTTACTGACTTGAAAATGTAACTTGTAATGAGAGGTAATTAGACAATCACCCAAAGTTCCAATGAGTAGAGCAAACCAGAGACTGATGGGAGGAAGGGAGGTATTCCCTTTCCCAGGATCTTGGCTCCTGTGTGCCAACCCAGGTGTTTGCAGCAATTTCACAGCTTTGAGAAACCCTTTAGTTTCCTGTTCACTCATTTTTATCCTGACTTGGATTAAGGGAAACCTTAGAGGTACCAACATACAGTTTCATAAACATCTTCTTTTCTTTTTCTCTGACTAGTCCATTAGAGAAAGTGGCTTCTCTGGGAAGTATTTTCTCTGCTAAAAGGAGGCACCTTACTCAGAAAAAAAAATCCTCAAAATTCTAATCCCTTGAGCAAAATGTTTAGTGGCTCCTAGGTCATTCCTTCTTATTGCTACTGTAATGTGCCAAATATATAAGTTAGGAACTAATGCCATTCACTGGAAAGGACTCAAGCAGTTGGCTCTCAAATGTTCTGCAACAAAGGATTTTTTTGTTTTGACAAATCCAAGAATATTATTAAAATATTTCAAGTATTCATGATGGCATAAGTGTGGCTACTCCTAACACCAATGCCAATTGCAACCTCACCCCACCCCCACCTCATGACTCAATAGTCACTTAGAATTACTAAAGCAAAAAAAAAAAAAGTTATCACATGATAGTTAACATGGTGATGAGCCTCTTCAGATTTAGCCAAGCTGGTCTTTGGATAACAGACAAATAGTTTATAACAAAGCTATTCTTAGGACTTGCCAGAGCCTATAGAATGAAGAATAATTAAGAAATGCTATTTAAATACCACCATGTGCCTTCCTATTCCAATAGTACAAGAACTCTTCATGGGAAGTTTGTGACATGATTAAAAAGCTCTTGGTTCTCTCGGATTCTATCTTTTTTTTTTCCTCAAATGAACTAACTAGCCATATGACCTTGGGCAAAGCCATTTAACTTCTCTGGCCCTCAACTTTTTTACTTGTAAAATGAGGGAATTGGAATTTTTTCTAGTTCTAACATCCTTCAGTTCAGTGATCTCATTTTGACTAGTAGGAATTATTACCTTCATCCCCTCTTCTTCCTCATGGGCTTACAGAATTTTAAAGTTATTTTACAAATAAAGAAACTGAGGTTGAGGGTAGTAAATTGGTTTTCTCAGCATCGCATATGAGTGACTGGTAGGGGTCAGATTTGAACTCAGTCTTTTGACACTCTTGATGCTTAGGATTGCCTTGTCTCTTTCCTCTACTATAATTCCCCCCAGAATTGTTTATATTATTTTATGGAGTGAGATTTGTCTAGTACTAAGGGATAATCACCTAAACCAAAGGTATGACTTTCATATAAAATTTACAGGCATCAGAGAAGTGGTGGATGTGCCAGTCAGGAGATGACAATTGCTTTAGAATCTGGGTGTAGGGAGGTAATTGATAAAAAAAATAGAGATTACATAAACATGAAAATATTTAAAGAAGCACTTCTTAGAGTGGCAAAGAACTGAAAACAAAGGAGGTATCCCTTGATTAGGGAAAGACCAAACAGTGATATCCAAGTGAAATGGAATTCAATATATGCAGAGAAGCATGAAAAACATAGATGAACTGATCAAAAGTGAATAAGCAACTTCTTTCTTTCTCCTCCTCCTCCTCCTCCTCCTCCTCCTCCTCCTCCTCCTCCTCCTCCTCCTCCTCCTCCTCCTCCTCCTCCTCCTCCTCCTCCTCCTCCTCCTCCTCCTTCTTCTTCTTCTTCTTCTTCTTCTTCTTCTTCTTCTTCTTCTTCTTCTTCTTCTTCTTCTTCTTCTTCTTCTTCTTCTTCTTCTTCTTCTTCTTCTTCTTCTTCTTCTTCTTCTTCTTCTTCTTCTTCCCCTTCATTCCTGAAAAACTACAGAAAAGAATTCTTTCCTTTTTTTCCTCCTCTTCTTCTTCCTGCCTTTCCTCACCCTTGAAGTCTTTGTTATAAGGACTAGTTCTCAAAAAGGGTAAAAGGAAAGAATGGAGGGGGAAATGTAAACTATATAAAAATAAAAGATAGCAATATAGAACCATTTTAAAAGTATTGAGAAGCATAAGAGCTTTCAAGGTTCTGCCCACATCCTATTCCTTGGGGGAATCCCTACTTCCTCTTCAAGTTAAGGCCAGCCTGTTTCCTGAGTCCCAACAGAACACAGCTTCCTCTCTTCTCCACTGCTGGTGTTTGATTCAAATGAGGCACCCTAATGGTATTTCTCATTGACCCCATAAACAGGGCACCTGTTAATGGTAATGATGGCGAGTGGTGCCCTAGACCCTTCCAGCAGCTGCCTCCTGCTCCCAGGGAGGGACAGAGTTTGAGTGTTTACAGCATTTACATTTTAATTAAAATTGCTTTTGGACTCTCCTGAGTTTCCGGTGAATTTATTACTACTGGCTACAGCTTCACTACCTCCCCCTCCCCCTCAAACTCACCAAATGTAGGTCTTTTTTTTTCTCAATTATTATAATATCATTGTAGAGGGTAGAGTTAGCTTTTGGATTCTGCTAGGGGCTTCTGGTCATTGTGACCATTTCCCCCTGTAGGTTGGAGGAGGAGGGACAGAGAGAGAGGGAGAGATGGAAGAATGAAAGGAAGTGAAAATTAAGATTTATTTTCCTGGAATTTGTGTTTTTCCCACAAGAAAATTCTTTCTGAAAAGAAGTAGACTTTGAGGAAATTGAATGGGCCTTCCAGAAGAGCACTCTAGTTTGCAGGTCATAAATCATGACTCCTGTAGCCAGCCTTGGGGGAGAGATAGGAGTGATAGGGAGGAAGAGGGAGAGATAGAAATGAAGTTCCTGCAGGAAGTTGGACTTGGCAAAGGAGAAAGCTGGACACTATGGTAAATTGCTACGGAAGACATTTCCCAATAATTCTCTAAAGCAAAACCCTGCCTGGGGAGTTTTGGCTACTGCTAGTTAGCTCTAGAAAGCAGTTACTATTTTACCTTGAATGGTTCACATGCTTAGGTAATAAAAGTATGTCTTGCTGAATGTTTTGATTGACCTTCTTGTTTTGGAAGAGACCCATATTTCACCATCAGGGTTTAATTTTTTTTTTAACCCTTACCTTCCATCTTGGAGTCAATACTGTGTATTGCCTCCAAGGCAGAAGAGTGGTAAGGGCTAGGCAATGGGGGTTAAGTGACTTGCCCAGGGTCACACAGCTGGGAAGTGTCTGAGGTCAGATTTGAACCTAGGATCTCCCATCTCTAGGCCTGACTCTCAATCCACTGAGCAACCCAGATGCCCCCAGGGTTTAATTTTTGAGGGCTCATTTCTGTCTTATCTCTCTTCACTTCCACCCAAATATGTAGATTCACATGTGTGTGTGTGTGTGTGTGAGTATTTAATTATCTGTGTACATGTTGTTTTGCTCTGGTACAATGTCAGCCATTTGGAGATAAAGATGTTTTTCATTTTTATTATTATATCCCCAAAAGCCAGCATAGTGCCCAGCTCATAGTAGATACTTAATCATATCCTTTTTTAATTGAATTGAAAGAAAGAAAATGTTAGTTTCAAGTAGTATTTTATAATATCAAAGGTAACAAAAATTGTGTCACATCAGTAGTAAATGATCTGCTCTACACAAGCAGTCATAAACACCCACTGATTAAGCACTCATTATGTGCCAGACTCTGTGCTAGGCACTAGACAGTGGCCTCAAGAGAGCATTGCTGGGAACCAGGACTACTTCCTTTTGAAAGACTTTAAAGTGGTATGAACAGGATACTGGGAGTAAAGAATTCTAAAGTTCTCTTCCCAGATCTGCCTTTGATTCCTCCTGAGGTCCAACTTTCCTTCTCTCTGCAGGTTTCCATTCCTGTAAGATCTTGGAAATTTACTAGGGAGTGTAACTGAGAAAATTGTAGGAATCATCTTGAGCAGATACCTGAATCAAGAAATATTTATTGAACACACACCATCTACCTGGCTATCATTATTTCTGTAGTTCCATAAGGTTTGCAAAGAGTGCTTGCCATAACAACTCTGTGATATGGATAACATATTCATTACACAAATGAAGCTCAGGCTCAAAAAGGTCTCGTGAGTTACCGAGAGTCCTGCAGCTAGCAAGTGTCAGAGCCCCACCTCAAGCCCAGGTCATCTGGCTTCAAGAGCAGAACTCTTTCTACTATATCAAACTTCCTCCCTACTACTGGAATAGAATGCTGAAAAGGATACAGAGAGTTATGTGATGCAGTCCCTGTCCTCAAGGGGCTTAAAAATTGGCTGGGAAAACAAGACACCCATAGGAAACAAGTGTAATAAAAGTTCAAAGAAAGGTAGATTTGGAATAGCTAAAAAAGACAACTTAAGTGATTACTCATGGACTGTCCACCAAAAAAACAAATGAGTGAATTTTGGATAGGGAAAAGGAAAGGAAGAGGATTTCTGGGTAGGGATGATAGTATGAACAAAGACACAGAAGTGGGAAGCTTTATATAGAATCTTCATTACTTACTTTTGAAATGGGGATAATAATCTGTGTACCAATCACCTTACTAGGTGGTTGTTGATCAGGGTAAAATTAAGTATACCTGAAAGACAATCCAGGTAAAAATTAAAAAAATACTTTGCATCATAGTTTTCCATGGTACTTTATTAGTTCCAATATGATAGCATCAGTGAGCAAACTCTGAGAGAAGCTCTAAGTTTCCTGTCCACTAGAAGGAACATAGTTTGTAGTCCTTGGGCTTTCTCCAAGGACAATAAACTCTTCACCATCCAGTGTACTTATAACCAGAATCCATTTTTTGGCACTTCCACACATCTGCATTGGTAATTGATGTTAATAATGATGACTCTGAGGCATGGTAAAACCCTGAAGTGTCTTCTGAGTCATCAGAGAAAGATTCAATTATGTTTGTGGTAGCTTTAGTGCTAAGTGTATTTTATTCTCTCCTAATTATGTGGAAATTGGTCATTTGTGTATGGTATATATGGTAGCTCTCCATTAACCATAAACATGGGACTCACACTGATTCCTCCTCCCCTGCTATGTTAATAATAAAGAGAGTGACGTATTTGGCCAAGAACATTTGAGAGATACAAAAGTAGAATATCCCACATCCATTCTAGGACAGAAAGGAATTTTCTCAAGAGCCTTTGAGGGACCTTTCAGGGTTTTTTGGGTAATTTTCCCCAGCTTAGGAAGAAATTAGGATCAGGAATCTGTATGCAACTGGTTTGATGACTTGTCCTAGTTTCCATTGGTTTTTGTTCTGGGTGGTACAATACACTGGTTAGGTACTTGTTCACAGCTGGGATTTCCTTTCCCTCAGTAACACATTTTTATTATAAAGATATTTTATTATTTTACCAAGTATATGCAATAACAAATTTCCAGATCTTTTCTGAAGTTATATGCTCCAAATTGTCTCCTTCCTTCCTGGAGCTGGCAAGCAATTCAATCTAGGTTATACATGTGTTGTCAAGGAAAACATTTCCATATTGTTCTTTTTTATAAGAGAATAATCATATAAAAGCAAAAACCCAAATAAACAAGTGATAAATTGTATGCTTTCATTTGTATTCTGACTCCAACACTTCTTTCTCTGGAGCTGAATAGTATTTTTTGTCCTAAGTCCCTCAGAATTACCCTGGATCATTGTATTGTTGAGAGTAGCTACATCTATCACAGTTGATCATTCCACAGTATTTCTGCCTCAGTAATATATTAATTGTCAACTAATTTGAGGCATGGAGAATGGGAAATGGGAGTGGGGAGATGATGAGGGGTACACATGGCTAAAGATAGGAAGGCCCAGGACTCTTTCTTTCTTTTTCTGTCTTTTCTCTCTCTTCCTTCCTTCCTTCCTTCTTTCCTTCCTTCCTTCTTTCCTTTCTTCCTTCCCTCCCTCCCCCTCTCTCTTTCTCTCTCTCTTTTTCTTTCTTTCTCTCTTTCCTCTCTCTCTTTTTCTTTCTTTCTCTCTTTCTTTCTTTCTCTCTCTTTCTTTCTTTCTTTCTTTCTTTCTTTCTTTCTTTCTTTCTTTCTTTCTTTCTTTCTTTCTCTCTTTCTCTCTCTCTTTCTCTCTCTCTTTCTTTCTTTCTTTCTTTCTTTCTTTCTTTCTTTCTTTCTTTCTTTCTTTCTTTCTTTCTTTCTTTCTTTCTTTCTTTCTTTCTTTCTTTCTTTCTTTCTTTCTTTCTTTCTTTCTTTCTTTCTTTCTTTCTTTCTTTCTTTCTTTCTTTCTTTCTTTCTCCCCTTCTGTCTTAGAATCAATACTATGTCTTGGTTCCAAGGCAGAAGAGCACTAAGGGCTAGGCAATGAGGATTAAGTGACTTGCCAAGGGTCACACAGCTGGGAAGTTTCTGAGACCAGATTTGAACCTAGGACTTCCTGTCTCTAACCCTGGCTCTCAATCTACTGAGCCACCCAGCTGCCCTCAGGACTATTTCTAAGAGATTATGGATTCTAGGGCTATTGGCTCTATAGTGCCTAAGATAATAGACTGGACCCATGATTTCTTTAACATAGAGAACTCCTGGTTGAGGAAATTCCTTCTTCCAATGAAGGTCAGCACCTTCTATACAATTTGTTGTCCCACTACTGGTACAGGCCAGCACATGATCTTTAAAAAAAAAAAAAAACCTTACCATCTGTCTTAGAATTGATATTGGTTCCAAGAAGACAGAAGGACTAGGCAACTGGGCTGAAGTGATTTGTCCAGGGCACATAGGTAGGAAGTATATAAGGTCAGATTTGAACTCAGGATCTCCTGTCTTCAAGCCTGGCTCTCTATCCACTGATATCAGCATATAATTTAACAAAAATTCCCTAGGATATCAAGAGGGTAAATTATTTTTCTAGGGTCACACAACTAACATGTCAGAATTAGACAGAGGACCTAGATTTTTATAGCTTTAAGGTAAGCATTTGTCTACTTCACTAGATTTCTCCTAAATACAAGAAATATATAATATAAATTCAAAGTGATTGGGTTGGGGGTCAGAGGCAGAGAAAAATTAAAATCACTAGAGAAGTCCAGGAAGCTCCCTTAAAGGAACACTGAGTTGAGCCTTGAAAGCAACTAACAAAAGAGATACAGGATAGTGTACAAAGGAAATTAATAGATAAATGTGGTTGGAGCCTGGAGTTTGTGAGAAGGAATAAGGTGTAGTCAATCTGGAAATGGTGGAGAAGAGACAGTCTGTGAAGGGTGTTTGAAGTCTTTAGACAAAGGAGGGGGGAGAGAGAGAGAGAGAGAGAGAGAGAGAGAGAGAGAGAGAGAGAGAGAGAGAGAGAGAGCGAGGGAGAGGGAGAGGGAGAGAGAGAGAGAGAGAGAGAGAGAGAGAGAGAGAGAGAGAGAGAGAGAGAGAGAACTAGGAACATCCACTGTGTGAAGTAGACTCCCAAAGGTAGAAATGGTCTTGTCACTGAATTCTGCCACCAGAGACTTAGAAGATACCCAAGGCCCCAGAGTATGGATTCTGTTTTTCAGGTCCTAGCTAGGCCCCTGGAGTCAGAAAGTGTTTTTTTTTTCCTTTTGTTTTTAAACCCTTACCTTCTGTCTTGGAGTCAATACTGTGTATTGGCTCCAAGGCAGAAGAGTGGTATGGGCTAGGCAATGGGGGTTAAGTGACTTGCCCAGGGTTACACAGCTGAGAAGTGTCTGAGGCCAGATTTGAACCCAGGACCTCCCATCTCTAGGCCTGATTCTCAATCCACTGAGCTACCCAGCTGCTTCCCAGAAAGTGTTTAGACTGTCAATCATTTCCTAATCAGCATTATGAACTAGTAGTAATTCTCAGCTGGAACACATCCCACAAGGTAGACCTCCAGAAAGTACATAATCCCAAGGAAGCCCTCAGTGACTCGAGCTGAGTTCTTCCTACACACACTGGCTCCCCTAGCAAGGGCGTCCAAGATTCCTCAGGGACAGGAGGCCCCTTTGTGAGATAGAGATATGCCTAGTGGTTGTTGAAAGGTATACAACAGGTACACATTGACGGTGTTCTGGGTTGAGCACTCCAGGGACTGGAGAAAGGGAGCATGTTGGGAGAAATGTAAGCATCTGGTCACCTGGCATTTTGAGCTGAAAGGTTTGAGCAGGAGGCAGGATGTTTATTTGTTTGTTGTTTTCTCTTGGAGAGGGAGACTATGATATTCCATTTTACATATATCTAGGGTGTAGGTAAGAGGGAAACAAAATTCCAGTGGACATACCAGGTTGCCTAAGGTTGGTCCCTTCTATCTCCAGCCCTCATCAAGGTCAGCAGCTAGAATTCTCCATCAGATGGGTACTCAGAAAACTCAGTGATAAGGAAAAAAAAGAACTGAACCTGAGTGGGTGGAAGGCACACAGGCCCATATGGCCAAACAAGCATGGACCCTGGCTGGGTTCCTGATCAAGCCAACAAAGCCCAGAATAATAATACCTCAATAGGAAATCTGGCTTTTTCAACCTCATCCTTTTTCTTGTAATCTGGACTCGTAAGAATTCAACAATCTCTCATCATCTTCTTTTGCCTTTCCAGCCATCTCCAAAGCAAGAATTCTTCTTAACCCTGTTGTATCCATGAACCAACAGGCATATACAGAGGTTAAGTGATTTTCCCTATGCTGTCATTGCTTTTTCTTTGTATCTTCACACCTCTTAGTACAGCACCTTGCACATTGTGGGCACATCATGAATATTGATTGCTTTTTGACTATTATTGCATGATTTGGAATTTTACAGATGGGAAATTGGTTCACCCCAGTCACCTACTGAGGGCTCAGTTACCCTATCTATACAATGATAGGTTTGGACTAATAGATCTCTGAACTCCCTTCCAGCACAAAATCTATGAGACCATTTGTTCTATGAGTTCAGAGATCATGTTTTACCTAAGCATTGTATAGCTTCCATCTGTAAGCATGGGGCTAGCCAGGTGTATTATTGTCATTCAGTCATGTCTGACTCTTTGTGACCCATTTGGGGCTTTCTTTTTTTGTTGTTGTTTGTTTGTTTGAAAATTGTATTTAGTCAATTTAGAACATTATTCCTTGGTTACAAGAATCATATTCTTTCCTTCTCCTTCCCCCCACCCCTTCCTGCAACCGACACACAATTCCACTGGGTATTACACATGTTCTTGATCAGAACCCATTTCCATGTTGGTGTTTGCACTAGGATGTTCATTTAGACTCTACATCCCCAGCCATACCCCTTTGACCCATGTAATCAAGCAGTTGTTTTTCTTCTGTGTTTTTACTCCCACAGTGTTTCCTCTGGATGTGGACAGTGTTCTTTCCCATAGATCCCTCCAGGTTGTTCAGGGACATTGCATTGCCACTAATGGAGAAGTCCATTACATTCGATTGTACCACAGTGTATCAGTCTCTGGGTACAATGTTCTCCTGGTTCTGCTCCTGGGGTTTTCTTGACAAAGACACAAGAATGGCTTGGTGTTTCCCTCTCCAGTTTATTTTACAGATGTGGAAATTGTATAGTTAATAAGTATTTGAGGCCAGATTTGAACTCCTATCTTCCTGACTCCAGGCCCAGTACTCTATCTACTATACTACCTACCTGCTGAAACTTAGAACAATGGGATTTGTAGTTGGAAGGGACTTTAGAAATCATTGATGCCAACAATCCCATTTTATAAATGAAGAAAATGAGGTTCCAAAGAATAAAGGATAACTAGCCTGTGGTCACATAGGTAAGAAGAGCCAGGATTCAAACTCAGGTCTCCTACTTCCAAATATAGTGTACTTTCCACTTAGGATGGAGAAACTTTGGAGGCCATCTAGTCCAATTTCCTAATTTTACATTTAGGGACACTGAGGCTCTAGAGATTAAATGACTTTCTCAGTGTCACATAGGTTGTAAATTGCAGAGCCAAGATTTAAACCCAGGTCCTTTGATTCCAAATCTAGTGTTCTATCCCAATGACGAATGATTTCATTTGTGATTTCACTTTCATTTAATTTGTTCAAAGGCTACAAACTACAACCTTTTCTCCATTTTAGCAGCTGTTCCTTCCCACTCCCTCAAACTCTTACCTTCTGTCTAATTATCAATTCTGGCAAGGGCTAGATAATTGGGATTAAGCAACTTGTCCAAGGTCACTCAGCTTGGAAGTGTGTGAGGTCAAATTTGAACCCAGATCCTTCAGACTCCAGGTCTGATGCCCTATCCACTGTGCAGTTGGTTTAACAAGTTGTGGTGCTCCCCGAAACTATCATGTGGTGGTCAGTCTTTGAGTGATGGGCCAGTACGCAGTAAACATATAAAATGTAGTGTTGTAGTTCTTATCCAAAGTCAGCTTGGAAATCAGTGTCCTAGTCCCATCCATCAACCACCCAATAAACTTTTATTAAGTATCTACTGTGCAACACGCTATGTGAAAAGACCACTGGCTTTAGAGTCAAGGAAACCTAGATTCAAACACCACCTGTCATGTTTGGGTGACCTGGGGCAACTTCTTGAGTGTGGATTCCATGAGCCTCATTTTCTCCATCTATAAAATGGAAGACTTAGATCTGACTAGATGATCTCTAAGGTATCTCCCAGCTCTAATTCCATAATCCTAATATCCAGGCTCAAACTCTTCCCTGCACAAGCCAGTTCACCCTGTTGCCCTCAGTTTCCTCATCTGTAAAATGAGCCAAGGGAGGAAATGGAAAACCACTCCAGTATCTCTGCCACAAAACCCTCAAATGGGGTCATGAGGAGTCGGACACGACCGAGTCAGCTGAGCAACAAGTCTCTGGTTTAGTAGAGGGCACATGTTGGAAGGTGAAAGCCAGGTGGGAGAGAGAGTCAGGAGATCTTGGGAAGATGCACCATTGTGTGTGGAGGGCGCCTGTCTTAAGCTTTCCCAAAGTGACCCTCGTAACAGGCTTCACCAAATGCTATAGCTCAGTTCTCTGGCTGAGAGCACCAGTGCAAGAACATTGAATCCAGCTTAGCATCCTTGGAGGACCATGGCTAGGGGCTGGGTCCTGTGCAGCTGAAAGAGGATGCAAATGGGTCCAAAGGACACGTGTTGGGCACAGATTTGGGAAGGTCCAAACAACACAGTTTGCTTAAAAGGAGTCACTCAGGGAGCAGCCGATAAAGCCTTTCTTGATGTTCGGTGGTGGGGAATCGCTTGGATGGTTGCTGGGAAGCCCCAGATCAGTAGGCTGCTGGGACAGGAATCAGTGTCCTCAGTTTCCCTCCTCTCAGCCTTTCCTGTGAGATCCAGGTGGCCTGGCTCCTAAAGTAGCCATGTTCAGGGATTTAACTCTATAGACCCCGGTAAGGAGCCAGCTCGGGTCAAACATTTCCTAAGCAATAGATTTGAGGGAGGAAAGCCTTGTCTGGGAAGGAGATGCTAAGGAACACTACCCCACTATATTGGGTTTGGAGTCAAAAGATCTGGACATGGAAGCAGAAAGACTTGGGTTTGAACTCTGCCTGTAGTACTTATAGCAGGTCACTTAGCCTCTGAGGGCCTCAGTTTCTTCATCTATAAAATGAAGGGGTGGATTAGATGGCTTCTCAGGTCCTTTCTAGCTCTAGGATCCATTGAGGCAGATAAAACCCATCTAGGAGTCATTAATAGATTATTCTTGCTCGATTAGTCCTAGGAGGATGCCAAGTGTCAAACAGCTCATGTGTTCTATAGGTAGGTTTCAAACCTGGATCTTCCTGGCATTTATATTAGATAACAACTAGGTATACAATGAACAGAGTTCAAATCTGGCCTCTGATATTTGTTATCTATGTGACCCTGGGCAAGTCACATAACTGTTTGCCTCAGTTTCCTCATCAATAAAGTAAACTGGAGAAGGAAATGGCAAATCATTGAAGTATCTTTGCCAAGAAAATTCCATGGATAACCATGGTCCATGGGGTCAAAAAGAGTCAGACACAACTGAAAACAACAATATGACCCTGCAAGGTAGACCGGACAGGATTTATTTTACAGGTGAGGACACAGTGACTTGCCCAGGGTCAAACAGCTAACACGTAGCCGACCCTGGCCTTGAACTTTGCCTTCTGATTCCAAGCCTGACCTCTCCAGTCCTTCAGACAATTTTTGAGACAAGGTGAGAAGAAAGGGAAAAACCTTCCCCCAATGCCCTGTCCCTGGGAGAGGCTCAGCTAAGTGTGCTCATTGCGTTCCCTCCCAGCGGAGGCGATGGCAGCAGGGAAGGAGCCCCCTCCCCCAGACAGCCAGCTTAGTCACTTCTTCAAAGGCAAGCCCACGTCAGTCACTCCGGTGCCTGAGCTGTGCAGGTCCCAGCTGGGAATGGCTTTTTCCTTGGGCTCTAAAGATAAGAGCTCTGAAATGCAAATGCTTCAGGAGGAGAAGTGGGAATCGGAGCAGGAGTGCCAAGCTAATGATCTTTTGGCATCTTAGATCTGGGAGAAAGCTGATGGCTTCAGGATACCAGCCCCCACCCGTCTCTAGGCACAGATTGACACCCAGGAATGCCTGTCTTAAAAAGAACTTTTTTACCCCCCTTTAGAGTCAGAATCTTTGAGCTGGAAGAGACCACAGACAGATCTGTCAGTCCAAACTGTCTCATTTCACAGATGAGGAAATTGAGGCCAAGAGAGGTCAAGGGACTTGCCCACAGTTAGTGGCAGAGTTAGAGCTTGAACCCAAATAAACGGGGAGTCTATTCATCTTTGAAAGATACTAGGTAGGGGCAGCTAGGGGATACAGTGAATAGACTGGCAGGCCTGGAGTTGAGAGGACCTGGGTTCAAATCTGGCCTCAGATACTTCCTAGTTGTGTGACCCTGGGCAAGTCACTTAACCTCATTTGCTTTCCTCAGTGTGCCCCATAGGGATCCTGATACATGAACTGCGTCCCTCCCGTACAGCTGTTAAATGAGGAACATGCCAAAATGCTCCAGGAACACCATGTTTATTATGGATGAGGGAGCAATACCTTGTTCCCCTACCCAACTTCCCTAGAATTCCCCCAAAGGGACTAACCCCTGATGGGTCAGAGATGGGACTTTTCTGAACAAAAGGGGAAAAAGCTGAAGTCTAGCTTTTTGGAGGCCTTCCTGTTAGTACTGATTCTTTTAAATAAATCTTGTTTGGATGAATTAAAAAAAAAATTTGCCTAGCCCTTCCCCTCTGTCTTAGAGTTGTTACGGGTCAAAAATAAGGGTTTGGGGGGGGGGGGGAGGACACTGAGCAAAAGGGTTGGAGACTGGTGCAAGAAAGTCAACAGGGTTCAAGGAGTGGGGAGAGAGCAGTCGCCAAGGATCTGATATCCATCAAGCGGGCAGGCCTGAGCTGAGATCACTGCGTGCAATTCGTCGTTCTGCCGAGCTCCTTTTTGTTGTCCTACCCACGAACCTCCTCTATTACTCCCCCCATGACTTTCCCTGCATTAGCTTCACCTCAACAAGTCTTTGCCTCCCTCCATTGGGGAAAATGGCCAGTCATAGATCTAAGTCCAGCAGGGACCCGAGAGGCCCGCAAGTCCAACTCCATCCTTTTACAGATGAGGAATCTGAGGCAAAGAAGGGAAGTGATTTGGTCACACTTAAGCTGCCAGTCTGTGCCTGAAGCGGCATTTGACCCCAGCCCTTCCTGACTCCACATCCAGAGCTCTGCCTTACCCCCTGCCCCACACTTCCCATCAAAAATGGGGAGCCCAAAGGGACCTTAGAGGCCATCAGACCCAGCCCTCTTATCTTACAAACAGGGAAACTGAGGCAAAGAGCCTTTTGAAACTGAGGAGCATGTGCGGGGGGCCGGCTGGGACCGATGAGACCCCGCAGAGAGCCGTGTCTTGTAGAGTGCTGGGCTTTGTTCTGAGATAAAGCAGAGCCCACGTTCCGAGCCCTGGTGCCCAGGGAACACAAGCTCTCGCAGGCCCTGCCCAGGGACAAGCCTGGGGATTAAGTGCCTGCCTGCTGTCTGAGGACCAGCTGGGCTGGCTTACAGGAAGGTGGATGAATTTTTCCAGAGCAATTCTGCAGGATCACTGGCTGAGCCATAGAGGGACTGCCTGCAGCATGGGGAGACGGAATGTGTCCTGAACAAATTACAGATCCTCCCCGGAACGGAGCAGAGGGACGGGGTGCCCAAGGACGCTAGGAGCTTAGAGGAGGGAGAGGCGGTATGGATTGGAGAGGAAGAAAGCCTTCCTGGAGGAGGCAGGCCATGAGTGGGCCTTGAAGGATGGGGAAGGTTTAAATAAGTGGAAAAGTGGGAGAAATGGTATGAACACGAGGAGCCGGGGGAATCAATCAATCAATCAATCAATATGCATTTTTTTAACCCTCACCTTCCATCTTAGAGTCAATACTGTGTATTGGCTCCAAGGCAGAAGAGTGGTAAGGGCCAGGCAATGGGGGTCAAGTGACTTGCCCAGGGTCACCCAGCTGGGAAGTGTCTGAGGCCAGACTTGAACCCAGGACCTCCCATCTCTAATGTCTGCCCTCAAAAAACTCACATAGAGGAGACAAAAAGCAAACTACTACATATATAAACTATATATAAGCTATGTGCAGTGTCAGAGGATGTTAGACCATCCCAGGTGGTTGAGGAAGTGAGGGGTAACTGGGAAGAACCTCCCATAAAAGAGGGGACTTGAGTGGAGTTTGGGAAGCCTTGTGAGGATTTCCCACAAATGTTTCTCCACCCGAGTTTAGACTTCATTTGAGTACCAGTCCCTCGTGGGTTTGCAATGACATGGATTCAAAGTCAGAGGACATCAGTTCAAATTTCAACGGGTACTTTCTATCAGAATATTGATCTTGGGTAAGGCACTCATCTGTAAAGTGAAGGGACTGGGTTTATTGATCTGTAAAAGCCATTCTAGATCTAGAGATGGGATTCCATAACATCTAAGGACCCTCCTACCTGTAAATATGGGTAGCTATAGCACAGCTAGGGGGATCAATGAATAGAGAGCCAGGCCTAGAGACAGGAGGTCCTGGGTTCAAATTTGACCTCAGACACTACCTAGCTGTGTGACCCTGGGCAAGTCACTTAACCCCCATTGCCTAGTCTTTTGCCTTGGAACGAATATTTAGTATTGATTCAAAAGACAGAAGGTAAAGGTTTAAAAAGGAAATATAAATAGTTAAGTTGCACAGTGGATAGAGTGCTGGGCCTGGAGTCAGGAAAACATCTTCTTAAGTTCAAATCTGGCCTCAGACACTAGCTGGGTGACTCTGGGCGAGTCATTTAACTCTATTTGCCTCAGTTTCCTCATCTGTAAAACGAACCAGAGAAGAAAATAACAAACCATTCCAGTATTTTTGCAAAAAAACAAAAATCAAACCCAAATGGGGTCAGGAAGAGTCAGACAAGTCCTTTGGCCCTGTAGCACCATGCTTACTAAGGGAAATGGAGAGGAAGGGAAGGGGACTGGCGCCAGTCTGGGGCTGGGGACAGAGAGAGAAGACCCCCGTTGAGCTCCACAGGCAGAAGAGCTGCTGCTCTAACAAAGGCCCAAACCCTCATTCCCACGAGCCCAAGGGGTCCAAGAAGACCTAAGTGAGGGTTCGGGTCCCCCTGAGCTCTCGTCCCTAAGCCTGGCCTGCTCTTTGCTGCCTAGAAGCCGCCTGGGTTGTTAGCCACTGTGCTGGGAACAAATGACTGCTCCAGGATAAGTGGATTATCCCCAAGCCTTCTCAGTCAAAACTAGACCCGATTCTTGGTGTCCTGGGGCCTGGCCTGGGCTAAACCCAGGGCTCAGACAGCTGGGCAGATGGAGAGCAGAAGGGAGCTCAAGAATTCATAGGTGGGAGCAGGTGGAGCGAGGCGGGAGGTCCCCGGCCAGAAGGCTTTGGGGCTGGGGCTGCCCCGGTGTGATTCTCTTATCCTGTAGGTTCTTTCCCCAGAGAGGAGATGTTGGGAGTGGAGAGTGTGGGGAGTTGCCGCACGGTCCAGTTTCTGTTTGTCCAGAGCAGTAGAGGAGCCCCCTTTGCTGTGTATGCCTCCTCTTGCCCCCGGGGGAGGCCTGTACAGACCGTCACCCAGAGTCCTCGTCTTCCCCCCTCCCCACGGCAGGCCATAACTTGTCGTTTTCAAGCAGTACACAGTAATAAACATTTATTGAGCGCCTTCTCTGTGCAGTGTGGGGAAGGGCCCTCGGGGACATCCTCATTGGACCTTAAGGCCCCGCCCTAGAAACAAACTAATACATGAGAAGCAGCAGCTGACTGAGGGCCCTGAGGGGAGGGGCGGAGCCAAGAACTCCAAGGGGCAGAGACTTAGCCTGCCCCCGCCTAAGGACCATCCTCTACTTCCCCCTGCCGAAAGGGGCCTTATCGAACTCACCCCCCTTCCCGCACACAGGCTAACAGGTGGGAGTCGATCCAGAGGGCCAAAGACGGTGAGGTGGTAGCTTCTTCTGCAAATTGCCCCCAGCCCTGGTCAGACCCCATCTAGCGTTTTCTGCTCAGGTCGAGGCGTCGCCGTTGAGGAAGGGGTTGATAAGCTAAAGGATGTCCTGGAGAGCACCCAGAATGGTAAAAGGCCTCAAGTCCCCGCAGATGACCGCCAGCGGATGGTGGAACTAAAAATGCTTATCCTTTCAGTAGCTGAAGAGTTGCCAGGCAAAAGAGGGATTACAATTGTTCTCTTTGGAGGGGTAGCTCGACAGCACAGTGGATAGAGCACCAGGCCCTTGCCATGCTTCCGCCTTAGAATGATACTCGGGCAGAAGATATGGGTTTGGAGAGGCAGCGATTAATATGGAGGGCATTTCAGCCATTTTTTTTTATCCAGGAAAGCATTTATTATAAGCTGGTAGGATTTATTTCAGGCATTCAAGGATGATTCAACATTAGGAAAATAATATTAAAAACCTAAACATTTAAACTACATGATTACTTCAATAAGTGTAGGAAAAGGTCTTTGACAAATGACAGCACTTATTTATGCTAAAACCTCTATAAAGAATGGGGGAGGGGGCAGCTGGGTAGCTCAGTGGATTGAGAGCCAGAGATGGGAGGTCCTAGGTTCAAATCTGACCTCAGACACTTCCCAGCTGTGTGACCCTAGGCAAGTCACTTGACCCCCATTGCCTAGCCCTTACCACTCTTCTGCCTTGGAGCCAATACACAGCATTGACTCCAAGACAGAAGGTCTTGGAGTAAAAAAAAAAGGATAGGAAAAGTCATGGAGGGCAATGTTAGAAAACCAGGCTTCCTTTCTTTGGGGAATTGTGAGAGATTCAAATGGAAAAATTTATTTGGACAAAAAACTTTGAATTCCAAGGAAGGAGAGTTTGAACTTGTACTTATAATAATAGATTTCCTTCAGGACCCAACTAAAGTCCCACTTTCTTCAAAAAGTCTTTCCTGGGGGTGGAGGGACATCTAGGTGGCTCAGTCTATTGAGAGTCAGGTCTAGAGATGAGAGGTTCTGGATTCAAATTTGGATTCAGTCATTTCCTAGTTGTGTGACCTGGGGCGAGTCCCTTAACCCCCATTGCCCTAGTCATTATTGCTCCTTTGCCTTGGAACCAATGCACAGTTTGAATTCTAAGATGGAATGTGAAGGGTTTTGTTGTTGTTGTTGTTGTTGTTGTCTTTTCCAGTCTTCCATGTTAATTCTTTCCATCTGAGATTATCCTCAATCTGCCCTATTTATCCTAGTTATTTGCAGGTTGTCTTCCTCTTAAACTGTGAGCTTCTTGAGGGCTGACTTTTTTGACATTCTGTGTATCCTTCGCACTTAATACAGACTTAATAACTGACATTTTTGTAGCACTTGTGATTTAATAAAGCACTTTCCATACATTGTCTCAGATGATATAGTAATGTAAGAGCTTTTATCCCTATTTTATAGATGAGAAACTAAGCCCCAAGGGGTTACTGGACTTCCTCAGGAGACACAAAACTAGTGTGTGTCTGAGATGCGATTCAACCCCCCATTTTCCTGAGTCCATTTTTAGAACTTGAGCTACTATTCTTTGATGCCTCTCCCGGTCTTTGTTCATGCCAAGATATGGACAAAGCATTGTTTTAGGCAGATCATTCCATCAATGATATAAGATGTAGGTGAGAAGGGAATGGTTGGAGAAGAGGAGGTTGTTGTACCAGTCTACATCGGGTTGCTTATGACTAAAAATTAGAGAGGATACACTTAAGGTAGCAGTGGAAAGGAAGACATAGATATAAAAACAATTAAAAAACCAACAGGACTTGGTGACCATTGGAAAGGGAGAGGTCACACATGATTCTGAGGTTCTTAGGCTTAGTTCCTAGAAGAAGGATAATACCACTGATAGAAATAAAGAAATCAAGACAGGGAGTTCATTTGGGGAGAAACATGATGTCTGATTTTTATCATCAATCAGTTAATTAACAAACTTTTTTTTTTTATGTTCTGGGTCCAAAGTCCAGAGGGCTCATCTTCTTGAGTTCAAATCTCAACTTAGATACTTACTGTGTGACCCTGGCCTCAGTTTCTTCATCTGTAAAATAAGCTGGGAAAGGAAATGGCAGTATCTCTGCCAAGAAAACCTCAAACAGAGTCATGAAGAGTTGGGCACAACAAAGCAATCCCCAAAACAGCATGTGCTAGGCACTGTGCTAAACTTTAGGGACACAAAAATCCGTAGAGAAGAATTGAGGGTAACAAGACAGCTGCTTTCAATTATTTGAGGGAGTTTCATGAAGAAGAGGGATTAGCCTCGTTCTGTGTGGTTCTAGGAGGCAGAACTAAAATGGGTGGAAATGCAGAGAAACAGATCAAGGCTTGATGGAGAGAAATACTTCCTAGTAATTGGAGTTATCTCAAAGTAGAATGGGCAGCCCCCCCACTAGAGTTCCTCAAGCGAAGGCTGAGTGATAACTAGTTGAGTTTGTTGTAGAGGGGATCCTTGTTTAGACCTGAAGATGGCCTCTGAGGTCCCTTCCAATGTTGAGCTGCCATAATCCTGGAGAGCTAAGAAGTGTTGGGGAGAGAAGGTGCCTGCAAATGGGGTGTCTTTGATTTGCCATTGCCATTCTCCTGTATGGGCTGCCAGGGCCAGGAAAAAGGCTGCTGGTGCAACCTTGAACTCTCTCAGGGAAGCCAGAGCATCATCTCCTCTCTTCCTCCTGTGTATGCCCCTCTCCCTGGTTTCCAGAGTGGAAGTAATTCACCCCAAGGACACACAGCTGGGCAAAGAAACCTGAGCCCCTGCTTTCCAGGTCATCTCCCATTCTTCTAGGACAGATGGATTGAGAAGGATGGCAACTAAGTGCTGCTGAGGGTGAGGTGGTGACTGGATGAGTGTGTGTGTGTGTGTGTGTGTGTGTGTGTGTGTGTGTGTGTGTGTGTTTGCCATCATTTCCTTTCCTTTGGAGTATCACCAATAGCCAAAGTCTCTGTTCTGAGTGAAATGGCTCTCAGGGCCACAAGGCCTGCTTTAGACTTCAGAGGGGCTGGGGCGGCCTGCCCAGCTTGGCATATCCCTTCCTACAGGAGTGTATGCCAACTGGGTTGGAAGGCTCAGCCAGATTTGCACCTCAATCAGGCAGAAACACTTGAGCTCAATCATGGCGGCTCGGTGTCACTTATCCTCTTTACAGAGGCATAAAGAGACTTCCACCACTTGGGCAGGGATGGCAAAGGTTTGGTAAAAGCAGTTCTCTCTTTCTCAGTCTCTTTCTCTTATTTATCTTCCCTTTCTCCCAGCACATCTTGTTTCCTGGCTCATTCTTGTCTTCTCATCCCTTCTCACTCTCTCTTCTTTCTTTCTACTTCCTCTTTCCTTTTCAATTCCCATCCCTTCTTCTTTGCTTATCTCCTTCTTCCTCTATTTCCCTATCGTATTCATGTTCTACTTTTTCTTCTCCTTCTTCTCTCTCTTTTTTTAACCCTTACCTTCCATTAATACTGCATATTGATTCTAAGGCAGAAAAGTGGTAAGCAGTAGGCATTTAGGGTGAAGTGACTTGCCTGGGGTCACATAGCTAGGAATTATCCAAGGCCAAATTTGAACCCAAGACCTCCCATCACTAGTCCTGGCTCTCAATCTACTGAGCCTCTTAGCGGACCCCTTCTTCTTTTAATTCTTCTTCTTCTCTCCTTTTGTTTTCTGTCTTCTGTAAATATTAAGCTTTGTGCAATCATCCCAGCTTACCAGCCACCAAATTGACTCTAGTGACAAGGAGTGGACTACAAAGTGAGTGAAGCCCAGTGCAAGAAATAATACTGCATGTTTAGGAGTGTGTGTGTGCATGGACACACACACACACACATGCATGCACACACACAATTTCTTCCTGCTCTTTTCTGCCCCACCTCCTCCAAGACTTCAGTCTCTCTCATTTTGTGAATTACCCTTTTAGGCCATTTCAAACAAAGACAAAATGAAATACCTGATTACTGCCTTGGCAGCTGTGCTCCAACCAGCCCTTTATTTTTAGGTGCCAGAAGACCTGTGACAAAGAGGCCAAGAAAGCTTCACACACACTGGCCTTGGGTCCAGGAGAAACTCAGGTTGTACCATGATGGCTGTTGAAAAAACCCATGGGTAGAATCTACTCATCTGACTCTTCTTCTAAAGAGACAGCTAGAATAGAACACTGGGTCTGGAAGACCTGAATTCAAATCCAATTTCAGACATTCACTCATGTAGGCGCCCTGGACAAATTATTTAACCTCTGTTCTCAGTTTCCTCCATTGTAAAATGGGGATAATAATAGTCCCTACCTCCCAGCATTATTGTGCAGATCCAATGACATAACCGTTGTAAAGTGGCTGAACTCAACAAGTAGGATGACCATAGACTTTGATCTGGAAGAATCTTTAGAGGTCACCTAGTTCAGCCCCCTCATTTATGGATTAGAAGACCAAGGCCCAGAGGCAGAAAGGGCACACAGATACTAGGGGGCAAAGCCAAGAATGGAAGCCAAGTCCTGTGATTCCCATTCCAGCACATTCTTACATTTTTCCATTAAATGACACGTTCTGCACTTTACCTTGAAGGGGTGATGTTTGTGTGTGTGTGTGTGTGTATCATGTGAATGTGTGTCTGTATGTGTGTATATATATATATATGCATGTAGGGGTGTTTGTGTGGGGTCTGTATAGGTCTGCCTGTTGCAAGGGAACATGGATTATCATGGCATATGCATTGTTGATTCGGCTCAACAAACAGGCAAAGGAGTTAGGATCATAACCAAGAATCATCTGCCTAGCAAAACTGAATATAATCTTTCAAGGAGAAAAATGGATAGATAATGAAATAGAGGACTTTAAAACATTATTTTTAAATTTATTATTATTATTATTTTAAAACCCTTACCCTCCATCTTAGACTTTCTACTGTGCATTGTTTCTAAGGCAGAAGGGTGATAAGGGTTAGGCAATGGGGGTTAGTGACTTGCCCAGGATCACACAGCTGGGAAGTGTCTGAGGCCAGATTTGAACCCAGGACCTCCCATCTCTGAGCCTGGCTCTCAATCCACTGTGCTACCTAGCTGCCCCCCTCAAGCATTCTTGATAATAATCATTTCCTCCCCAAGATCCTGAATGTGAAACTGAAATAAGGAGAGATCTGC